>NC_041222.1:52668151-52815108 GCF_002837175.3 Physeter macrocephalus
GTGTGTGTGTGTGTGTGTGTGTGTGTGTGTGTGTGTGTGTCCTGTTTTGGCTGCCAGTTCCCATTCAGCCATTTGGATTTGGCAGCTTGGTTTTGCTCTATCATCCAAAGTTTAGACCCTTCATCTCTTTACAAAATGGCTTTCATTGCCTAGCCCTGTGCACACTGTACAACTTCCATTTATCTGTCCAAGAAGGGAGATAAGACATCTGCCCTTACCTTCTGAACATGAGCAGGCTGGAGATGGTAACCCAGTGGGAAAAATCTCAGTCTATGAGAAAGGAGCAAAGTTACCAAGGCTTGTTACCAACAGAGTGTAAACAAGACATTCCCTTTGTGATACTCAAGTGCAATCACGGGAGTGTGAGCACCTGCAAAAATCATGCCATGAACATTAGCCCCTTTCTGGATTGTGACGCTATATTATGCCAGGCTCCGTGTTGAAGCTGGATTTTCTCCTCCACATACCAACTCCAAACTTCCTGACAATTTGTTAGTTGTGAATAGCTCTAGTGGCGTTGCTCCCAGGATTTCTCTTGAGAGAATGTTTTCCCCTCTCTCACAAGAGCAGATGCAGTTACCAGACTTAGAGTGTGAAAGTCTGGCACATGTTTGATTAGGTGGCTGGCTTAGCACTCAAACTAATCATCCACTGGGGCTTTGCTTTTGCCTTCATAAAGTAAGATCCCAATTGCTTAATTAATTTTTTTTTTAATTTGTGGTATTTCCAAGAAGACTTATTTTTTGTTTCAGGGAAAAAAAGGAACAGTGGTAATTAAGAATCAGAAAACATACACCATGACGATTATGACATTGCTTGAGAAATGAGCAAGTTGAGATGTTTCTTTATCTTGTTGGTTTAAAATTTTCTAATTTTCTCCTAAATTTTCTCCATAATTTTTGATAATTAATGCCCACTATATTATGTTTTCTATACAGGAAGGAATCCTGTATATTTAGTGCTCAGCACACATATCAAAAATACCTAGTATATAACGGACACATAGTATGAATAAATCTCTAGGATACTGTATTAGTTTGCTAGGACAGCCATAACAAAATATCAAAGAATTGGAGATTTAAACAACAGAAATTTACTTTCTTACAGGTCTGGAAGTTGGAAGTTTGAGATCAAGGTGCTGGCAAGTTTAGTTTCTCCTGAGGCCTCTCTCCATGCCTTGCAGACAACTACCTTCTCTTTTTGTCCTCACATAGACTTTTCTTTGAGCACATGTACCTCTGGTGTTTCTTCCTCTTCTAAGAAGTACATAGGTGCTATCAAATTAGGTTCCCACACCTATGACCTCGTTTAATCTTAATTACCTCTTTAAAGGCCTATCTCCAATGATAGCTACACTGGGTATTAGGGTTAACATGAATTTGGGGAGAACACAAATCAGTCCATAAGGGAACTTTCTCAAAATATGTCCCACAGACACGCTGATTATTGTTCAAATTCAGATTCCTGGACCGAAATCAACATATATTGAATCAAAATTTCCAGTGTAAAACTTGGGAATGTGAAATGTTAATAAAAACAAAAAGAGTGATTCTTTTGCTCAATAAAAATGGAAATTGCTATTATAGGAGTAATATCTGGGTCAGTTGGGTCCAGAGAACAGCTTGTACATTTACTCTTCTGGCTCAGGCATCACACTGTCTCTTTATTTCATTCCATCTCTTCATCCAACACTTTTCTTCATTGTACCATTTTTGCCTCTATACAGTTCTTCAAGCTCTTCTATTCCCTCACAGCTGAATACATTATTTGTTTAAATTGTGATTCAAAGAAATAGAAAGGTCAAAGAAAGGATTGTGTCATTTTTTTTAACTTTTTTTTTTTTTTGTGGTATGCGGGCCTCTCACTGTTGTGGCCTCTCCTGTTGTGGAGCACAGGCTCCGGACGCTCAGGCTCAGCGGCCATGGCTCACAGGCCCAGCCGCTCCGCAGCATGTGGGATCTTCCCGGACCGGGGCATGAACCGGTATCCCCTGCATCGGCAGGTGGACTCTCAACCACTGCGCCACCAGGGAAGCCCTTTTTTTAACTTTTATGTGTACTTCCCATTCAATGAAATTAATTAAAGATTGAAATGCCTTTGAGTTGGATTTGGCATCTCAGTAGTATTATAGATAAAATCTAGTATAATAACATGAGTTTATTTATTTATTTATTTATTTATTTTTGTGGTATGCGGGCCTCCCTCTGCTGTGGCCTCTCCCGTTGCGGAGCACAGGCTCCGGACGCGCAGGCTCAGCAGCCATGGCTCACGGGCCCAGTGGCTCCGCGGCATGTGGGATCCTCCCAGACCGGGGCGCGAACCTGGTTCCCCTGCATCGGCAGGCGGACGCACAACCACTGCGCCACCAGGGAAGCCCAATAACATGAATTTATATGAAAGATTTGTTTTTTTTTTACACAAGAAATTCTGTGACAGAAAGTAACACCAAGAACAATTAAAAACACACATGCATTAACAATATTATCTTTGTCTCAAATTAAAAAAAGAAAAAGACAATCAGTTACAGAGACCATAGAACCACATCGCTATATACTTCTTTGATTACTTTTTCATTCATAACAGAAGTACTTAGGGAATGAAAAAAAATTACTTAGGATTTTTTCAAACGGATTATGAAGACAGTTTCTATGTCAAAGTTTCTTGTTGAAATTAAATTTTTAGTTACTATGCAGTAAATTCTTACTATGTATGCGATTCTGTGTTGCTCACTGCCATATATGATATCGTAGTTAATTTTTAAGCTAAACTAACAGGCAAGAATTGTTATTACTCTTATTTTGTGGATTAGGAAAAAGAAAACTCAAGAATCTATTTTTAAAAAATCCTGGAACTAATGATTGAGCATAGAAGCAACAGGACATAAGGTCAATATGCAAAAATTAGCTGCTTCTCTACAAACTGGCAATAAACAACTGGAACTTCAAATTAAAAAATATATATACTATTTACAATAGCACAAAAAATGAAATACACAGTCATAAATCAAACAAAAGATGTACAGAATCTGTATGTGGAAAAATTACAAAACTGATGAAATAAACCAAAGAAAATCTAAATAAATGAAGAGATTTTTTACATTTGGAAATGGATTGGAAGACTCAATATTGCCAAGATGTCAATTATTCTTAAAGATCTATAGACTTAATGACCTATTGCAATTTCAATGAAAATCTCAGCAAGCCATTTTGTATACAGCAATCCAATTCTAAACTTCGTATGGAAAGGCAAAAGACAAAGAATAGCTAACACAATACTGAAGAAGAAAAACAAAGTTAGATGACTCACCCTATCCAATTTCAAAATGTATTGTAAAGCTACAATAATTAAGACAGCAGGGTTGGGCTTCCCTGGTGGCACGGTGGTTGCGCGTCCGCCTGCCGATGCAGGGGAACCGGGTTCGTGCCCCGGTCTGGGAGAATCCCACATGCCGCGGAGCGGCTGGGCCCGTGAGCCATGGCCGCTGAGCCTGCGCGTCCGGAGCCTGTGCTCCGCAACGGGAGAGGCCACAACAGAGGGAGGCCCGCATACCAAAAAAAAAAAAAAAAAAAAAGACAGCAGGGTAATGGTAAATAATAGACATATATCAATGAGACAGCATAGAGAGCCCTATCTTTGACGAAGAAGTAAACGTACTTCAATAGAGAAAATACACATTTTCAACGAATGATTCTGGAACAACTGGATGGCAATATGCAAAAAAAATGAACCTAGACAGAGACCTCATAACTTTCACAAAAATTAATGCTAAAAGAATATAAAGCAAAATATAAGGACAAAAATTCTAGAAGGAAACATAGAAAATTGATGTGGCTTTCAATTTGGTGATGAATTTTTAAGTATAACAAAAATCACGACCTATGGAAAAAAATGATAAGTTGTACATTATTAAAACTAAATCATTATGCTCTGTGAAGGATACTATTAACAGAAGGATATGATTAGCCACAGACTGGGAGAAAATACTTGTAAAATGCACACCTAATAAAGGGCTTGTATCCAAAATATACAAAGAAGTCTTAAAAGTCAACAATAACAAACAAATCATTCAAAATGCAGACAAAATATGTTAACAGATAACTCACCAAAGAAGGTATGTAGATGTAAACTAAGCATGCGAAAATACACACAGTATTTCCCATCATGGAAATACAAATTAAAACTACAATTAGCTATTTTTATGTGCCTATTAAAATTGCTAAAATAAAAAAATACTGACAATACCAATCACTAGCAAGGACACAAACCAACAAGAACTCTCATTCACTGCTTTCGAAATAATATATCCCTTTTCTAAGATAGTTTTGCAATTTTTTTACAAAGCTAAACTAGGTCTGTACAATCTACTTATCACATACCCAGATATTTAATGAACTGATTTGAAAACATATATCCACATAAAACCTGCACAAAAAGTGTTTATAGCAGTTTTATTCATAACAGCCCCAAACTGAAGCAACCACATGTCCTTCAATAGGTAAATGGATAAGCAAACTGTGGGATGTCCATATGAGGGAATATTTCAGCAGTAAAAAGGAATGAGCCATCAAGCCATATAAAGACATGGATAAATGCTTATTGCTAACTGAAGGAAGCCAGTTTGAAAAGGTTACAGGCAAAGCAATAGAGATGGTAAACAAATCAGTGGTTGTCACTGGGTTTCTGTTAAGGGAGAGGGGGTTACGCAGAGCTTGTAATAGAACTTTAGGGCAGTGAAACTGTTCAGTAATACTGTAATAGTGGATATATGACAATATGCATTTGTCAATATCCATGGACATTTATTTAAAAAGTGAAACTTGTGAAAATTAAAAAACAATATATACATATATATATATATATATATATATATATATATATATTTAGATGGTCATGGTCATGGGATACCAGAATGGAGTGCAGACTGTGAAAAAAAAATCTAACTGCATTACAAATTATGAAACAGCCTTGTTGGAGGGAGTGGGGGGAGGGGGAAGGTGCCAACCTAAGTAACTTTGGAAATGAATGTAGTCTCTAAGACTAAAGGCAAAAAAAGAAACTGCACATAAACACTGTACTATAATTGATAAAGTTGTTTCCCACAGGTGTATGTGTTAGCAATTCAGAAACCACAATACTTGTATAATAGAATCGAGCAATTAATTAACTAGATGGAGAATAGTGATAGCCAGATCACTCACCATTTGGGTAGAACATTATAGATAAGATAGGGCAAGAGGCTAGAATGATCCCTGTGGTAATGTATTAGAGGTAGAGATATCCATATGAACTCATGTTAGCTTAATATAGATGTAGATAATTACATATAAAAATATTTCACAATAAGCATATTTAGCACCCTAATCTTGATTTCAAATGTCATTCTCCAGTAAAAGAAACCAGGACTGCTTAGAGAAATTGATGATTGTAAGACTGGGCCAGGAAATATAAAAGATGATCCAAGAGCATCTTTTAGTGCCAAAAAAGAAAGTGTTAAAAAAGATCCACAGTGATGGGAATATGTCAAAGGGACACAGGAGCCAACTGAAAAAAACTTTCACAGCTGAAATAATTTGAGCCACACAATAAATATCCATGTATCCATACTGATATGAATAAATTATTAAATAAATAAATAAAGGAAAAGAGATAAATTTTTCAACAGAAGAATATCAGATAATTTATTAAGATAGTCCACTCTTGAGGTAATAGAGCATAGATTTACACTCCTTAAGTTTAGATGATACATCCTTACAAAGAGTACAGTAGAAAGGAGGAAAATGGAATAACTTTACAGTGGAGAAACTTGACAAACCCTGCTTTAGCCAGGTGATCAAGATTAACATCAACAGTTACAACTGATATTGATACTATGTACCCTTGATATGATGTGATGAAAATGGCACTTTACTTCCTCCCCAATCCCATGAACCTAGACTAACATGAGAAAAACATTAGACAAATACCAACTGAGAGACATTTTGCCAAATATGTGACTAGTATTCCTCAAAATTGTAAAGGTCATCAAAAATAAAGAAAGTCTGAAGAACAGTTACAGCCAAGAGAGCCTATAAGACATGACAACTAAATGTGGTATCCTGGATGGGACTGTGGGATAGAGAAAGGGCATTAAGGAAAATTAAAGAAATCCAAAAAGGTATGCACTTTAGCCAATAATAAGAAGAAAACAAAAACAAACAAACAAAAAACCCCACAAAAAACCTCAAGTCACAAAATATTTATGTGATTTGGGAAAAACCGCAAAACTGGAAAACGGCAGCATACTGGTTGGAGATCAGTTCCTCTGACTTTGAGTCCAGAGTTCTTACTACTATGAGAGAAGAGGCCTCATCACTCTTCATTCCACAGCCTCAGATTTCCACGTCATTGACGGTTGCCAATAGTCAAGGAACTAAAAGGTTTCCTGTTGGCAAGAACCAGACTTCTTTTTCAGCTAGATTCTATTAACTTTATCCTCCACTCATTTTTGTGATGGTTTTATGATAAAGTAGGTGTGAAACATTCTATTGGGTTTAGATGATTTTTGAAAGATTTTTCTATTGCTGATTTTATTAAAATATACATTAATACTTTTGCAATTTTAATGAACTAATAACTTTTAAAATCATCATAACTTGAAAATGGAATGAAAGAGAACTTCCAGTCATTCTTAATAAAGGGTAAAGTGTACATAAAATATTGTGATATTGATAACCCTCTTTATAAACATCAAATAAATATTCTACAGAGTGAAACGTTACCTAGTGTGAGTTGTCACAAATTGGGCCAGATCTTGTATTCAGGAGCCCACTATAGGTGTTTCAGATATCCACCACAATTGCAGGTATTCAAATGGCAGACTCAACTTTGCCCTAAGTTTACTGGACTGAATTGTGGCATCAGAAAGTATGTGGGTCCTCTCACTAGCCTACTTATACACCGTTTGATAACATGGGCCATTTGGCTTCTTGCTCATCCCTGCAGGTTCCTTTGGTGGCCTGAGAATGTTTAGATAACAATAATACTCACAGCAATGCAAAATAGCTTACAGTTTTTCAGTCCAAGGCCAAAGCCATGCCATTTCTAGAAAAAATAAATTACATAAAAATCAAAGAATGTGGCTCATTTATAGACCCTCTTTATGTACCTGTCTACTCAGGATGTTATTGGCTCAGTTTGGATCTCTGGAATTTCTAAAACTGACAGAGGAATAGTATTTTTAACCTTTTTAAAGTTTTGGGAACTTTTGAGACTGATGAATCCTTTGATGGTCTTTCCAGGAAAAAAAAGAAAAAAAGAAAGCACAATCACACTACATTTTAATTGACTTCCATGTTGTTTTCTCTGACCTTCCTAAAGCCACGGATGCCAAGGTAAGGTTGTCCATCTTTGAGGTTATTCAGAAATCCTTCTGTACCAGATATGATTTAGAGTAAAGAGTGGGCTCGTGTGAGTTCCTTGCATACCATGTACATTCAGCTAATGTTTCTGAACCAGAGTAGCAGAAGGGATTTGATGAGCTATGCTAAAGTACACATGTTATATATAGCATCAATCTGAAGCCATCTGAAATGTTGCAATATATCCACCATTGAAGACCTCCAATAACATGGGAACACTGCTTCCCTTAACCACTTTATGGAATACTTTTATTTACCCCAGGAGTTTTGGAGAAATTTTACGTAGTCAAATATTTCAAGATTCACTTCTATTCCTTTCCATAAATAAGAAGATGGGTAGAAGAAGAGAGAGCGAGAGAAACTGAATAAATTCCAAGTCTGTAAATTCATTCTCTAGATATATACTAAGTGGATGTAATGAAGTAACAAGCCATTGATGCAAACATTGAAATGGAAATAAAATGAAGATTTCCAGTGGATTATAGTACATATTCATTTCTACCAAGGGGAAAAACACAGTAAAACAAGGTTTGCTTCTTTTCTGAGTAATTGCAATACTTTACTTTTATTTTTATTACTTAAGATGTATTTGTTGAAGAAGAGGACCCCTGAAGTTACATATGATTATTAACTATAAAACAAAAAAATATAGTAATTCTGAAGTATGCTTTTTTCTCATTTTTAAAATCTCTAGAAAAAGAGTATTAAAAATGATTAAAAACAAATCTAAGCCCATGATGACAGCTTACTTACTAAAGCTTTTGGATTATGTTACATGCTCATTCATTTATTTTCCATAGCACTTACCACATTATATCATATAAATTTATTATTTACTGTTATGATTATAGTGGATTTTCATCAGTTTTGTTCACTGATATTCACAAGAGCCTAGACAGTGCTTTGAGCACAGAAGGCACCGAATAAATAGTCGATGAACGAATAAATTATTTCTTTCATCTATGTTTCAATTATGTGGGTGCTGTTGGTTGTGTTTAGGATAAAGGTGAGATATTATATATATATACTGATTCCAGGATCTTTGTAAAATTAAAGTTTTGGAGTCTATATTAAACTTAACTATGCTTATCTAACAAATGGGAGATGACCAAGGACTTGGGGTCTTGTCATTTCTAGAATCATCTATCCAAAATATCATCCTTCATAACTTGTGCCTTGTTAATTGATTGCCTTCTACATAAGTACTTTAAAATCCTCACATTTATGTTGGTCGTCCTGTGGAATAGGAACAAAATATTCACCTTTACTGTCTACTCACATTACCTCTTGGGGTCATATTAACTGATGATTTATTACAGGTTCCTGACAAAGGTTTTAATTCTGGCCTCAATGTCTCCATAAGAGTTATCTAATCTGTAACCTCTTCTCATTTTCATTGCCAACATCTTCATATCCTCATTATTTTTCACTTAAACTACTGTAAGTATCCCTCTCATTTCTTGAGTACATATTTCAGTGGCCATTATATATCATACACTGCCTCCCGCCTCTCTCTCCTCCACCCGCAGTTTCATAGCCACTACATCCCCATACATCTGCTACAAGCTAATCTTCTTGAACCACAGTACTCAGCATAACTCTCTTCTGCTCACAGACCATCTGGAGAGAGAGGATTAACAGCAGGCTATACCTTTTCTCCATGGGGAGATGTTTTCAGGTATAGCTTCTTCAGCTCTGTTTATTTGAAAATGCATCAACAGGGAACAGTGTCAATAGACTTCGTTGTCTATTAACTCTCATTGGCGAACTACATCTGTACTGGGAGGACTGAGTGAACATATAGATCCTGAAGACTTACGAGACAAAAATTGTACAAAAACCTGCTGGGAAATACAAGGCTTGGCTTCCCTGTGTGATGTTTGCTATAAAAAGCACGGCCCTTGAGGAGGCCTGTCAGCCACTCCTAGAGGTCTCAGGTATGAGGCTTCCCTGTGCCAAGGTGGCTGCACCCCGACTCATGTGATCTCAACCCTTCTAATCAACCTGCCCCTTGTGGGGCGGGGGAAGCAATGCCTGGAATACTGAAAGAACTTGGAGGAAAACTTATTTAATGAAGTTATGCTGACATGCTCTTTCCCTTCTTTCTTCAAAGTTACATAAATCTGGTACAGGTTGTGGTCAGTTGTGCCCTATAAAGATGTGCCGTATAAAAAATGTCAATTTGAAAGATCAAGATCACTGCTCGATTTGTAGGGTAGATGTTGCAGCATCAACTCTCTCATTGCCTAGCCATATAGCCTGGCACACACTACATCCAGCCCAACTTCAACTTTATTTCCCTTTCTCCTACAAAGCCAATGCCAATGTCTATACCTGACAGTAAAATGCATTACAATCTGAGAATCACTATAGACTCCAAGCAACTTGTGGAGAGAATCAAAATCTCATACATTTTGTAACTCCTCCATCCCTTATATGCAGTACTTGACATATTTTAAGTTCTCAATTTTTTATGGGAATGAATTAGCCACAGAGAAATACCTTAGGATGGAATAATTCAAAGAACCCTGAAAAATATCAGGAAATCCTTAGTGAATGACTCCAGAGTAATAAACATGAAGAATCAGTCTAAATATAACCATATAGTGATAATTATGTAAAGTCCTAGAACTTTAGAGTACAAAAGAACTTTTCCATATAATACTATCTAGCCTTCTACTTATTGTTGTCACCATTAAAAATCCTGACCAGGAGACTGGTCATCTACTCTCTTCTTATCAGATTATGAGTTAATTATTATTTAACTACACATGAAATAACCTGTGTAACAGCTCTAATTTCTCTAATTTTCTTCCAGTTACTTTATCAATATTTGTCTCCTAGGAATTTTTATCCATTGTTTCTTATTCTTTTTTTTTTCTGTAAAATATCCTCTTTTTCTTCCAGTTGATAATTCTGGAAATATTTTAGAGATAGTTTTAGTATTTTCTCCTATACTTCTCCTTTGAACAACATTAAATATAAGACATGATTTCCAGACTCCTCGCCATCTGGCTGCTTTTTTCTAAACTTGTTCTGGTTGAATATTATCCAGCTTAAATCTATTTCCAATCACCAATGTGAGTGGAAATTTTCTTGTGGTTGTTGAAATTCAAATAATTATGTACAGACAATTTTCAGATCTCTGTCCTTTGCTCTTGGGCTTACCAGTGTTTTAAGGCTTAAAATGTTCTCTTAAGGGACCATCCTGTTTTACAGTTACCCTTCCCTCCAAGCCAATGCCCATTTCCAGTTCTGGAAAGGAAAAATGGTGCTGGCAAGCTTCCACTAGTTTCCAGCTTAAGGCTGTGTCTGACTATTTGATATGGACTGATCTGATCTAAGTAGACAAGCCATTGCAGCTATTCTGACAGCTTTACTCTTCCAGATTTACTCTTCCAAATTCACTCTTGGCCTCGTACACAGGGACTGCACTAAAAGAAATGGTAATACATGGTAATACTCCTCTTGAATCCAAATGTGCATTGGCAGGAATGAAATCCTGAGGCCACCCTCAGGTTTTTTCTTTTCTTTCTTTCTTTATTAATTTTTTTTTTTCCAGAGCATTCAGGCAGTAGGCACTCCAGAATCATGCTTTTCTACCATGCCACTACATTGCCACATGCTTGAGTGCATACATCAAGACTGAAGATTAGAATTTTAATTCTGGCCTTGCTACTAATTATGTGATTTGGATTAAATACAGTGCCCTGCCACCAACAAACCTCTCCCTTGCCTCAACTGCTTTATCTATGAAATTCAAAGATCCTTTCCAGCTGTAAATCTCTGTGCCTGTCTTAATCATTTTGTGACTTGTTTAAGGTTGGTTTCTCTCACTTTGAGGATGTGTACTTAGCAAATGCAGTCATTCTGAAACCAATTAAAATTGGAGTGTTTGCACTGACTCCTAAAGGAGATGCATTTCACACAGTTAGGCATTTACTGTGAAAAACTCTCAGGGAGTATATGAACAAATTTCAGAGCATGCAAGGTAATTCAATCCTCAGTTTCTTTCTTTTCCTGCTTGGTGTGCACAATCCCATTCTGACAGATGACACTGCCAAATGTGTGGGTAGAACAAACAAGGAACTGTATGACAGAAGAGAGAAGTACTGCGGAAACACCAAGCACAAATAGAAAAGAAGGAGAAAACACCACTAATGGTCTAACTAAAACCTAAAAACCAAGGGAACAGCATACACTTAAATGATAAGTTAAGGAACCTTTCTGCAACTGCCTGATGGCACATCCTCTAAAGGAAACTAGTTGCAAATCATCACCATTAGAGCTGGTAGCACAGAGGAGCAAAACAGTTCCCAGTAAAGGAAAATCAGGCAGGAGCAGGAAAACCCAAACTAG
This sequence comes from Physeter macrocephalus, assembly GCF_002837175.3. Taxonomy (NCBI): domain Eukaryota; kingdom Metazoa; phylum Chordata; class Mammalia; order Artiodactyla; family Physeteridae; genus Physeter; species Physeter macrocephalus. The sequence continues at coordinate 52,679,908 of NC_041222.1, forward strand.
AAATAGAAATAATGACAGTTTTACCAGAGGACAAAATGCTGTATCTCCTTTATTAGACTACACCAGAATGTTAACACTGCATATGCAGAGTAGATGCAATAGGGAGGCATTGGTATTCAAACCACTTGTCAAAGCCACACTTTAATCCAATCATGACACAGGGGAGAAGAATAGAGAAATTAGGAATATATTAAAAGAAACAGGAAGAATTGGGAATAGAAAGGGTGACAAGTTTAAACTGCTTAAACTCTTAGCCCTTCCCTATCAGAAGACTCACATTTATCTGTCTGAAACCAGTGAGGAAACATATTTTACATACAAATAACAGAACAGCCACAGTTAAGGGCTTTGCCCTCAGTATATAATGATAGATGAAATCTACTACCATACACATTATAGATATTTTTTAAAGTGATCATAACACCATTTCTTTACAGGGGCTTTTATTCCTTAATTAGGGAGGTTTTAGGGCTCAGGGCAGGCTGCCCCCAAATTTGTCGAAGTGCCATATTGATTATTTTGAATTAAAGTTGCTTGAGAAACAGCTGGTGCAAGAAGGATGCTCTGACCCTCCTCTCTGTCTCCCTGAAAGCAGGAAATAAATCTCCCATTGGAAAGGTACCCTCCCTGTATTGGGAGGTAGAGAGACATTCTTATCACCAGAGATTGGGAATTCAGGGCAGAGAAGGTTATATACACAAATCATCTGACATCTTTACTAATTTACTATCCCAAGCCCAAACTCTGGATTCTTCACTGATTAAGCACCCAAGCTCAATTTGTCTTGTCAATTCATCACAAATTTACTGTTTGTCTAAAAAGTATAAAAGCTGCCTACTTTGGCCACTTTTTAGGTCTCATTTCTATGAGACCTCCCTGCATTCAAATTAAATGTGTTATTGTTGTTTTTCCTCCTCTTAATCAATTTTGTGTCAATTTAATTATTAGACCATCCTAAAGAACTCAAGAAAGGTCAGGGTGAGAGGGTGGGCCATAATTTCCCCCATCCCCAGTAGAGACAAAGATACAAGATAACATTACCATTTTATACTCTAGAGAATTATAAAACTATTATCTTGAAAATTAATTTCCTGATGAGTTAAGCATACTGTTATCAGTGTGAATATTCCAAAACATCCAATTATATAGGGACAAATGGATACACTAATAATTTAAAATTATGACAATATATCATTTTTTAAAAACCAGGAACCATCATCTCTTAAGAGAATATAGTTATACCTTTCAAGTAAATTATAACATTTCTTAAATTAGAACATCCAAATAATGTATTAAATATCCACTGAAAAGCTTTTATTTATTTGTTTGTTTATTTATTTACTTATCTGCTATTAATAATTCCATCTTCCAGTTAAGGTAAGAGTACATATAAGTAAGCATGCTTCTAGGTATTCCTTTAAAAGAAATATTAATTCTTAAAATTTCTAGAAAATAGTTTAAATATTACAAAATAAATAACTATTTAAATAATACTACTGTAATATACTAGTCCAGGATTCCAATACACATCAATCAATAAATTGTTCCCTACATATTAATGATTTTCCTTAAAAATTCAAGTCAATTATAAAGAAAAGTAAAATGGAAGTCTTACAGTATTTTTGCTATAAGGAAATGGCATTGTCTGTGAATTTTATTTTTAGTTGCTAAATACTTTATGGTAATCCCATGTGATTAGTGGCTTTGCTTTTAAAAAGTTTTGTATGGAGCCTCCAAATCAGCCATTTTTATGCAGTTTTTTCCTTAGTCACAAAAATAGCTGAGCACTTATTAATTAATCAAACACCTCTTTCAACCATTAGGATATAATGCAATCATAAGCAGTGTTTTGTAATAACTTGAAAAACTTAGACTGAGGTCACACAGGGATTTAGAGAAAAGCAAAGTTTAACATTTAAACTTAATTGGGCCAAATATAAGAATTATCTCCTTGAAATAGCAACAATAAATCCATGTGGCTCACTTGTTTTGGCAGCTACAAATGCGTTGGCTCCATACGAAATAAAATTCTTCATTATTACCCAGTATTTAATGATAGCATTGATCTTCTCAGACATTTTCACCAATCTACTTTTCTGGAATTCATTACTTGAATAAGTCAGAATAATATCTTTGAAAGGATGCAAACATTGCATTTGATTGATCAATTTATACAGGTTTACAAGTGCTTCTCATCATTGTCTTCATGCTTATCAAATGGACGTGTTTGACCTATAACTTAAGAACAGCACAAAGGTAGTCTGGATGCAAAACTTTTAATACGAACAACGATCCTTTGCAAGTGTTGCTGCTTTCAAGTTGGCAAGGTGCATAACCAATTATGTTAGAAAGTGTGGGTCTGCTGATTTTGTGTGTGTGTGTGTGTGTGTGTGGTTGCAAGGACTTGACAGCAAATAATTCCATCAACTGGAAATTTACCATCAGTTTTTCTAGCAAAGACCATGGATTTCAAATTATAAAGAAAGAGAGAGATGAAGTTCTATAGAAAGATCATATGCATTTTGAGTTTGGCCATTTGAGTGTTCATAGAACCAAAAGTTCTTAAAAGATGCTGCCTGAGCCCTAACAATGCACCTAAATAAAGGTGCATAAGTACAGCTGACAAAACACATGTTGATAGGATATGATTATTTAACTATGACAGTTTGTTAAATTAAAGCAAGGGGTCTGTACTAGGAAGCAAAGCCCACCTCCTCCTATTCCAAATGCATACACATGCATACCACCTTCTCTGGATCATCAGTGATAAAAATTTCAATACTTGCTCACAATTGATAACTTAAAATAAAACTAATGACGGCCCCTCTTTATGGAAAACAACAAAAACAACATACGAAGACTCTCGGATTTAGACATTGGAAATAATTTTCCCCTCCCCAGTTTGTCTTTCTCTTTTAAAGCTCTGCACCTATATAATTACATTTCACATCTAAAATATATTTCCCTCTTTTTTTGCCTTTTTACCTATGACAATATTTTGCATCATGTAAATGTTATAATATCCTTAAAGTTTTCCCTGACCCTTAGTCCCCAGAAAGTGTTCTCTTCTGATTCCTTAAAATAACCTTCCGTCTAACCCACTCATGTAACTCATCTTATAATAATAGTTTTACTTTTTACATCAGATTAAATTTGGTCTTTATTTGGATTAGAAGTCTTACAGGCAGGTGCCTAGTCTCATATTTCTCAGCTACCCTCAATCCCTATGTGGAGTGCCATAGACACGTATAAGGTTTTCAACTTGTGGCTGTTTGAAAAGAATCTCATATAGTACATAATGTCTGTGTAAGGAGGAATAGATAATGCTTTTGAAACATTTGTTTCTCAAAGCCTGGAAAAACTCTCTTTAGGGAGCTAATTCTTGTCAGGAAATTGACGTTTATATAGCACCCTCTAATGAAAGCATAGAGTTTTAGTGGAAACTTAAAATATAAATACAAATACAAATTATTTAATAGGGGAGATAATGTTATCAAGGAGCCCTCAGGAATGGGTCAACACTAGGGCTATACTAATCTATAGTCATCTTAGTGTACTGGGCTCAAGATCATACTTGATCACTTAATAGCCATGTGACTTTGGATGAGTTTCTGAAATTTCCTATTCTCTATTTTCAAAACATAGATAATAATAGGCACCCTAACTATCTCCTAAGGTGTAAGTACCAAGTGACACAACATATGTAAAATACTTCTAAATCACAATGTTCTATACTGGTTTTGTTAGGTGTTATTTCATGATACTCAGAAAAAATTGTTCAGTGACTATATCAGCAATGCCTTCTCCATGTTTAGCTAGACTTTCTGAAGTAAAAAAAAAACCATTTTTTTCATCTTTATTTCTACAGTACCTAGTATAATGTCAGATACTCTAATGGGAATTTTATAATTACATTTTCAATAAAACAATAAGCTAAACCAAACTGTATCTCTGTTACACTGTGAGAGGGACTAAAGAAAATATAGAAATATGTAATGTAAATAGAACTATGCTCAGGGCAAAATTGAAATCCATTAGCAAATCTATTTTTGTTTTTCATATATTCATCTATTACTAAACCAGAGTTATAACTCATTCACATATTATTTTACATTAATGGCATGGTTGTATTTATTGGTATTTTTAGATATTGATATTAATCTCTCTCCAAGTATCATCACCTGGACATAATCATGTAGTTCAGAGGTCAGCAAACTTTTCTGTCACGGGCTAGATAATGACTATTTTATGTTTTGTGAGTCACAAATACTCAATTCCGCCCCGTAGTATGAAAATATCCAGAGATGTTATGTAACAAACGGGTGTGGCTATGTTACAATAAAACTTTATTTACAAAATTCAGTGGTGAACCAAATTTGGTCCTCAGGCTGTAGTATACTGACCTTCGTTTAGTTCAACAAAAAGTACTTAGAACATAATAGGTCAAGCACACAGAAATTTTAGCATACATAGAAAGTCTCAATAAGAGCCTCGGCTTTCTGGGATAAAAACACACAGGACAATGTCATGAAGCTGCACAGATCTAAACCATAGCCATGACTTGAAATAGTGTGGAGAAATTTAACTTCAGTGCCTTTCACAGGGTATGTGTCCTCCTCCTTGTGTGAGGGGGTGGGCTGGGCTGGTACATGAACATTCATTAAGATTAGTTATAAAATATTAGAATTTCTCTTTTGTTCTCTTTCAACATTTCAACTTGTGTATGTAATATAATTATACAATATATGAGTATAGTTTTATATGCATTATAGTCATGTAATTTATAAATAAATATACACCCATTTTCAGGACACGTACCCAACCTTTTGCAATTGATGCGGCAAGAGATTTAAAAAAATGGAGTCACTGGAACTTAGATAATCAATTAATTTAAAGCTTCAGGTTAACATGAGTGATAGGAAAATTATACAGAATATTGACTTTGTAGTAAATCTGGTCAGCATAATTTTGAATTGTAAAATACCCTTCATGTGAGAGGTAATGGGGTTTATTTATAATTGCTGGGAATATTTTTAAGCACCCTAAAATAGTACATTTCAGGGGCCCAATCTTGTGACTAAAAGACCAAGTTCTGCAGTGAAAGCCACCATTTCTGTTGGTCACTCATTTTCTTGTTGAGAAATTTAAGACTCCATGGAGCGTAGTATGTCATGAGCGACCCAAGCGGGAATGGGAAAGAGATGCTGATTATGAGCTAATGTCAGGAAATAAGGTAAAGAGTAAAAAGTAGGGAAGAATGATAAAGAATAATGGTGCACGCACATGCACACACACACACACACACACACACACACACACACACACACACACCACAAAGAGTTGCTGTTTGCTTAGTAGCAACAACCGCCCAGGTGGGGAAAAATCAGTTGAAGCCATCATCCTGCCCTCTAATTTTTAGGTAAAGAAATTCTGTTTTATCAGTTTCCTTAGTGGTCATCAGTAATGTTTTTGAATTTTCTTCAAATATATTTAGAAACATCTGATGAACTGCCAACTTCTACTCAATGAAAGGCTTTGCTTCATGAAATCTAATAAGAGATGTGACTAAATAGTCTCCAGCTCTCCTTAGTACCATTCACTCATGTGCTTACAATTAACACAGTGTTTGTAGGATATAAGATTAAAACAATATAAAACCTTAGCAGCATAATAAAGAACCCATTGTGGTCTAATTTGATGCCCATATGATTGACTCAACACAGTGTACAGAAATCACTTGTTAGGATCACTTGAAAACAATTAAAAAAAAAACCAATTCAACTCCAAATTTATAGGAACTGGGAAAGGATTTTAACACATTGGTAGTACTTAATAATGGCTGAAAAAAATGAGTAAATTTCATAGTGACAAACCAGAAGTCTAATACTGTCCAATAAATGGCCTAATTGTATAATTTGTACAAAAAGATGCTGAAGCCTTATTTTCAGTTTTAGATACATGTGGTAACTCCACCTAAAAATAGCACCTAATAATCCACCATCGGTACTATGCCATTTGGGAGTCTGTTTCCCACAGTATCTTAGAAGTTGTCAGAAGTAGAACAATCCAACCATTCTCTCTTTTGCAGTCACTCTGATTGCCACTGAAAGAAACTCCGTATTCTAGAGCTCAGTCGTTTAAGCAGTAGTTTAAACTACTGCCTGTCTCAGTGATATGAAGTGGAAAGTGAATCCATTTCAGATCAGACAGATCTGTGCTTGGCTCCACATCCCTGTCCCTTTATAAGGACAGATTTTGGACAAATACTTCTGATGCTATGGTCCTCATTTTAGGCACATGAAGAGCTTCTTGCTGGCTGTGAGGATTGAGGTTAAGTTTATTAAGCATGCAAGTCCCACGTCTACCTATATACCTATGTTGAAGGGATCAACAGCAGTTCTTCAAAGAACTTTCTAGGCTATTCCTTATTGTATCTTGTTTGGGATAAATACACACACACACATGTGTATATATATAACTTTGTTGCAACCATTCCTTTGAAAATGTGATTTCAATCTAGGAGGTTGTCTGGATTCAAATCTCAAATATACTCTTTATAATTTAAACGACCTTTCTATGCATAAGTTTATCCATCTGTAAAATGGGTCTTAATGAGATACTAAATAAGTTAATATGCATCAAAAGCTTATAGCAGTTCCATGTTTAGGAAAGAAAAAGATGCTGGTCTTTGACCTCCAAAAAGACTCAAACTTAACTTAGGCCTCAGCAATATTATTTGCTGACCATTGAAGTAATCTGCTATAAGCCTTTTAAAAATAATGGAGAAATATTTTTAAGTAAAAAACAAACCAGTCAGCAAAACATGAACAATGTTTTTTTTTCCACAAAATGTTTTGAAGTTATTTCTTTTAGAAACTAAAAAATAATGTAATATACATAATAGTTAGCTAAATGTTACACTTTCTAAAAACTAAACTTTATATACTCACATATACATATTGCACACATTTTATGTTTAAATTCTTCTCCCACGTGGAAATGTTCCTTTTCACTGTGGCTCAAAGACAGCATTAGGACTGAATTTTCAGCCTTTAAGATTTGTAATTTACATAAAAGTAATACCTACATGTATGATTACTAGATGTTCCAATTATGTTAAGCTTTTTTTGTTTGTTTGTTTTTAACAGCAACCATTGAAGATGTGGCAAACTTTGTTCTCAATATTGATCCTTTAGAGTGTAGTTTATTCATTATATCACTAGAACTACAGCTTCCTATCAAACTTGGGCAAAGAAGAGACTGGAAAGAAATCTAGTAACACTAAGAGACTAATATACTAACTTATCATTTAGAGTGCCATGAGATCTCTCCAAAATATCCCTTTACAAAACACCCAGAGGAAATTAAGTGCTCATCTTGCTTTGTAGGTAGAAACAAGCGATCCAATGTTTTATAACTGAATGTACTAGTAGAAAATGACTGCTTAGCATTGTAACAATTATTATGAGATAAGCATTTGGCACCTCTGGAAAAACGAACAAGCATTTCCTGTGAAGGAAAATAGGAAGTATTATGGTAGCTTTATCCAAGCTTCATGGAATAACTTTGTGGAACTGTTTATAAATTTCAATATAACAACTTCTCATTTAAGTGTAATCTTTTGAAGACTATAAGTATAGTCTACTTCTTTTGGAAAGTATAAATTCTTCCCAAGGTACAATCAAATATACTTCAATATGTCAAAATATGTTTGCAATACTTTAGGATGGATTTCTTTAAGGCAGTACAGGCAATTCCTAAATTATGATTTATATACTAATCAATTTATTAATTTAGTTATTGAACTAAAATTTATCAAGTAACTAGTAAGTGGTAATAAAAAAGACTATTTACAAGCTTGTTGTCTTGAGCAGTCATCTTTTTCCATGGAAAGAGTGCTATGCAAGATTAACTCCGCATGACAATCCACAAAATGAACTTTATACCTACCAAAGTGCATTGCACTAAGTAGGACAATTTCATCTCTACATAGCACCAAAGGTTTCCACAGGAAAAGGTAACTGGAATTTCCAGCTGTGATGCAAGAAATGAGTATGCTTTTAACAGAAGTAATTCTAAAATATATAAGACATACATACTTCCGTGCATGTAGACCTCAAGTACACATCTTCTGATTTATGATCAGACAATAGGAAAAAAGATTTAGAAACCCAGTTCCTCTAGAAAATTCAATCTATACACTCTTGAAGCACAAAGATGGAGAAAGAAGATATGCTTCCCATACCTTTTTTGTCTGTATGAAAGAAGGTAACTCTAGGTCAACTTCATCTTCAGGAAGGGAAAAGAACTAGAGTGTTATTGAACTCAAGAAGTCTACAAGGTGGGGATAGTAGTTAAGCATTTCTGATATTTAGTAAAGTTAATCAATCTCTCTTAATTTTAGTTTCCTCATTTATAAAATATATCAGACACTTTTACCTACCTACCTCTTTGGATTGTTGTCAGTATCAAATAATACATTATACATAAAGGGTTCAGCACAGAGGTTAATCACGGAATATACTCATTAAAGTTTGGCTGTGAATAAATACTTTTCTTTTCTGAGTGATGGAAATGTTCTGGAATTGGATAATGATGATAGTTGCAAAACTTTGCGAATATATTGAATACCACTGAATTGTACACTTTAAAACAGTGAATTTTATTTTATGTAAAACTTTATTGTGTGAATTATATCTAAAAAAATAAGATTAGGTATGATTGTATTTATCACTAATATAATACACATTAGTAAATACAAAATATTTTGTACATATATATTTTGTGGGTTTTTTCCTGTCTTGAAATAGTATGGAACCCAAGTCTATAAAATCAATTTGACACAGTAACAGTTATCTTGAATTCCTTTAGCTTTACCATAACTTTTCCTTATACCATAAGGTATAATAATGGTGGATGAGGCAAGCAACATGTGGGATTGGAAAACGGAGTGATAAAAGATGTTGAAGTCAATGAGATTTTAAAAATTGCTGAGATATCATGATTTAGATGAATCAATATACTTAAGCTTGGCTAAATAAAAATAAGCGGGCAACACTGAAGAGTATAAAATAGGATATGGCATAACACCCAGTCCAATTAATCCATCACTAGAGAAGTAGTCATTGGAAAGTTAATAATTCAATCATCCCAATTACCTGGAATTCAGATTTTACCACAGCCAAATTCTAACTTCCCCACATATATTAAATGAATAGCCTTGCGTAAAGTAGATTATTCAGTATGCCTCCTTTTTCTGATTAGTCAAAGGGAGACTATAGCTTGCGTGCTTCTTGAGATGCATTCAGTAAACTCTAATTGTCTTCCCCTCCCTCTTCTGCAATGTCTTCAGTGATGACTGCATCCATACATCCAGTTCAGAGCCAATCACTTTATATCGTAATGGTTTACATTCCCAATGACACTAAGAGCAATACAAGGACAAAGTTTGGGGTACTCATTGCTTTATTAGTTATTAATTAATCTATGCACCATATTAATACTTACTGAGTGATTTTTGTGTGCCAGACACCAATAATAAGCAGAATCTTCAAGACTAGAAGCAAGTTTTCTGACCTCTGTTCAGGGTTCATTCTGCCTCCCCACAGTGCCCCTTGAGAGATACAGAGGTTACTCTGTATTAAAATAACTTTAACTGGGGACAAAGAATTACAAGAAAAGAAAATTCATGTGTTTTAATCTGTGTCTCCCAGACATATTATACCTGGACGTTAGGTAAGGAAGTCTGAATGTCTTTAATATCTTTGAAACTTCGAAGGGAAATAAAAGCAGCTCTTCTTTGGTCTACCACAAAAAGTGTGAACTAGGTGGGGGGAAAATAACTCAGTAAAGTCTAGTACTTCAAGGGCAGAACCATCATACGTTTGACTGTATGACCTTCTATTTCAAAAATAAGATGCAATCTAAAAGATGTTGAAAAAATATTTCAAGTTAAAAGTGATTGATGAAATAGTCCATTATTTAGATCTCTTTCTTTCACATGACAGGATATGCCAACACATGCAGAGAGTGAAGGACAATAGCTACAAGACTGTAAAAGAAATTGCTCAGTTGTCTTATTTAGCAATCCAAGGACAGTTCAGAACCATGCTTCTGACTAAATCTGAGCCTGTGCACCTAATAGAATAGAGATTTTGAGTTCAGTATCCTTATTTCACACTTTAAATTCTGCTTTTCACTTTCTAAAGTTGGAAAATATTAGGGTTGTTTTATAAAACTGACTTCAAATCTAAACTCTGTTGACATAATTTAGTCTTTATTCATTCCAATAGCAAGAACTTAAGAAGACTTGGAATTAACTAAAAAAGCATGTTCACCAAGTACCTTAGTCTTCAGGGCCAAATCTGTAATAGTAAATCTTTTAAATCTCTGTGGAAATGAAGCCATGCAACAAGATATTAAAAACCTTTTTTGATTGTTTTTAGTTAGCTTATTAAATTTGCTGTCCAAAAAAAAGTTTCAGTGTTATAGAGATACCAAAATATTCACAAAACAGCTCAAAGATTAACATATGCATGTGAATCAAAACCCATCCATTGAGAACAAGACTAAATAAATGACAAAATTTTTTATAAAGCAGGCTTTATAATATTGCATTTAATTGATTTTAAGATGAAACTTTTTCCACATATTAACAACTCTGGGTGGCATTTTACAATCAATGGAATCTTTGGATTGATAGAATTTTTCCTTCTTAGTGGAATATAAAATATTGCTGCATCATACAATCACCATGTTCTATCCTAAACAGTAATTTGTCTTATAAAGAGTACACAAAAGTAAAATCATCAAAATAAGTACTTTTTTTTTTTCTGAAATAGGGTAGGATAACTGTCTAGAGAACCCATTTGCATTTCTGACATTAGTCACTGCTATCATATTGTTTCTACAATCATCTTGGCTTATATTAAATAAGAGACAGGAGAGTTTGATTTCCCAATTGGAAAAACTCAATGAAGTATGGTAAAATGCATATATCATAACTATTATGTAAGAACTGATCTGGAATTTGGGATTTATAGGAGGTGTTTAGGTACTGTTATTAATTACTACATAGTTTGAGAGAGTCTTTCAACTTCTCTCTTTCATAAAATGGAAGTAATTATTTTTATCTCTCTGGCAAGATTAGAATGCCCCAATAGTAAAAGGAAAATTATTTGACAGTATTTCTTTGAGGGGCATTAATTATGTTACTATATTTAAAATATACCCCTCTACTGACCAATTCAGTACCCAAGTGTTTGGGACTGGAAATTGATTTTGAAATTGTTTTAAATATAGTGGCAAATAATTAGAGTTATAAGTGGACAATGGAAAGTAGATCTTCAAAATTAGATTGTGAATATTTCTTCCTAAACTAGAAACATTTAAAAAAAATTTTTGATTGATATCATAAAGTCACATAGCCCAAATGTTTTCAAGTTAATTCAAAATAATTATGGTTTGGAATTGTCAACCATACATCAATTAGAAGATAGAAATGTTTACCAAAATAATTTCTTTATTTGTAGAATAATTGATTTGTAAACTTTCAAAAAAAAAAAAAAAAAAAAAAAAATTATGGTTTGGAAAGGTCAACCATACATCAATTAGAAGATAGAAATGTTTACCAAAATAATTTCTTTATTTTTAGAATAATTGATTTGTAGAAAGTAGGGCCATTTATTATTAAGAATGCCACAGACTATAATCACATAAATCCATATCTTCTTCATAAAAAGAGTATACTTATCTCTCATTTATCTAGAGAATAAATGAGAAGCAGGAGAAGGCATTCAGCTTATTCAAAAGTAGCATCATCATTACGGAACAAGTTCAAAAGATGTTGGTTAGCAGAGTCTATCCTTTTTATCGACACTAGAAATTAACAGGACCTTTAAAAGACCACTCTTAATGACCTTGGCTTCAGAATTAAAACACAGTATTATGTTTGTATGGGTGTACATAACCTAGGGTCTATAATGAGACATACGTTTTGGCCTACACTTGATTCCTGTCTACAGTCAAAGACCAAGAATATGCTGATTAAAGGAACAAAGTATCTAATGCGTATTCTACCAGATTTCCTTACAAAGTGACCAAGAAGATGATGGTGGAGCTTAAGGGAATAGCCATGTCTACCACTCACCCATGCCTCATGTAAAACACTGACATAAGAAGCACTGGCCTGCTGTGTGTCAAGCAAAAATCAGCATATACGTCTGAATAAAATGTCCATGTGGATATATAACTGCTGGCCTGTTTTCAATACTGTTTGGTGAATTTCAGACATTGCCCAAGCGGCTTTTGAATCCAGAAAAGGTAAGTAAAGACCTCAACTTGACAGGGAACTGTAGACCAATCTATTAGTTATACAACCTCCCCCAAACACTTCTCTGAAAGCATTATTGGAGTAATTTTCTGCTAAGAAAATACTGCAAGTGGTTTAAGTCACAGTACTATTGTCTAAGATACCTGTACTCAGTGATTTAGAAAGCATTGTTATTTGTCAAAAGGTGTCCTATAAAAAAATGTATTTCTGTACAGCTTCCAAACTTGTAAGATTGACTGACTTGGTTTTAATATTTTATTCATTCCATCTTTCTATTTATCATAATTTAAAGAATATTTTTCTTCTTTCTTTATATATCAATATTCTTAATAAATTTCAACCCCTAAGAGACATATTATAGTGGTTTAATGTAAAATTACTCACAAAGCAGAGGCATTGGGTGTTGAGTGAGAACAGAAGAAGGTCCTTAACACAAATTTGACATGATTTTCCCAATTCTTAGAACTACTTCAAGATGCCTTGAAAATTAATCTCACGCTTTTTCTTTCCTAAACAATCATCTATGTCTTAGACTAATCCATATAAAAGACCACAGCAAAATAAAATCATTAGAAAGAAATAAATGATACTGTTTATTTTTTTCTGATACAGGGCAGGGTAATTGACCACAGAAATAAGTTATCTCACTTCCCGTATCTGACATTAGTCCTTGCTGTCGTATGGAGACATACCATATCTATAATCATGTTTGGTTTGTGTAAAACAAGAAGCTGCAGAGCTTGGCTTCTCAAAAGGAATTGCAGTAAGAAATTAAGCCCCTCCAGCCCGCACCAGGTACCCCGGCGGGTCGTGTGGCTTCGCGCGCGGTGAGAGCTGGTGGTCACCATGGCGATGCGGGAGCTGGTGGAGGCGGAAGGCGGGGGTGCCAACCCGTTCATGAAGCTGGCCGGGCACTTCACCCAGGACAAGGCCTTTCGGCAGGAGGGGTTGAGGCCTGGCCCATGGCCCCCAGGAGCCCCAGCCTCGGAGGCGGTCTCTAAGCCTTTGGGGGTAGCTTCTGAAGATGAGTTGGTGGCCGAATTCCTCCAGGACCAGAATGCACCACTTGTATCCCGTGCCCCTCAGACCTTCAAGATGGATGACCTCCTGGCAGAGATGCAGGAGATTGAACAGTCAAACTTCCGCCAGGCTCCCCAGAGAGGTGGGTCCAGAGTCTGGTTCTGGCTGTGGGGGGACGGGGGTCACCGTTTTCTGTGCAGGTAGGGACAAGGGGATTCCGTATTTAGATGCTGCTGGTATTGATGATTCCACCATCTCTCTTCTGACAGTTGGTGGCCGAATTCCTCCAGGACCAGAATGCACCACTTGTATCCCGTGCCCCTCAGACCTTCAAGATGGATGACCTCCTGGCAGAGATGCAGGAGACTGAACAGTCAAACTTCAGCCAGGCACCCCAGAGAGCCCCCTGGTGTGGCAGACTTGGCCTTGTTGGAGAACTGGGCCCAGGAGTTCCTTGCAGCTGGAGATGCTGTGGATGTAACTCAGGATGACAATGAGACTGACTGGTCCCAAGAGTTCATCTCTGAAGTTACAGACCCTTTGTCTGTGTCCCCGGCCCGCTGGGCTGAGGAATATCTGGAGCAGTCAGAGGAGAAGCTGTGGCTGGGAGAAGCAGAGGGAACAGCTGCCACTCATCGCTGGTATGGTGAATACCCGCCTGAGGAGGACCTGCAGCACACGGCCAGCGACTTTGTGGCCAAGGTGGATGACCCAAAGTTGGCTAACTCTGAGTTCCTGAAATTCGTGCGGCAGATTGGCGAGGGGCAGGTGTCCCTGGATTCCGGCGCAGGGTCGGGCCGAGCTCAGGCAGAGCAGTGGGCAGCAGAGTTTATTCAGCAGCAGGGTACTTCAGAGGCCTGGGTTGACCAGTTCACAAGACCAGTAAACACATCTGCTCTTGATATGGAGTTTGAACGAGCCAAGTCAGCTATAGAGTCTGAGGTCGATTTCTGGGACAAGTTGCAGGCGGAGTTGGAGGAGATGGCCAAACGGGATGCTGAGGCCCACCCCTGGCTTTCTGACTATGACGACCTCACGTCTGCTTCCTACGATAAGGGGTACCACTTTGAGGAGGAGAACCCCTTGAGTGACCACCCCCAGCCTTTCGAGGAAGGGCTGTGGCGACTTGAGGAGGCGGACCTACCGAACGCCGTCCTGCTCTTCGAGGCAGCTGTGCAGCAAGACCCCAAGAACATGGAAGCTTGGCAGTATCTGGGGACCACCCAGGCAGAGAATGAGCAAGAACTCTTAGCCATCAGCACACTGCGGAAGTGCCTAGAGCTAAAGCCAGACAACCGGACGGCACTGATGGCTCTGGCTGTAAGCTTCACCAACGAGTCCCTGCAGCAGCAGGCCTGCGAGACCCTGCGAGACTGGCTGCGCTACACGCCGGCCTATGCCCACCTGCTGGCAGCCGGGGAAGAAGGGGCCAGTGGGGCGGGGCTGAGCCCCAGCAAGCGCATCCTGGGCTCTCTGTTGTCCAACTCCCTGTTTCTCGAAGCGAAAGAGCTCTTCCTGGCAGCTGTGCGTCTGGACCCTACATCCATTGACCCTGATGTGCAGTGTGGCTTGGGAGTCCTCTTCAACCTGAGTGGGGAGTATGACAAGGTGGTGGACTGTTTCACGGCCGCCCTCAGCATTCGTCCCAATGACTATTTGCTGTGGAATAAGCTAGGGGCCACCCTGGCCAATGGAAACCAGAGTGAAGAAGCAGTAGCTGCATACCGTCAGGCCCTTGAGCTCCAGCCTGGCTATATACAGTCCCGCTACAACCTGGGCATCAGCTGCATCAACCTTGGGGCCCACCGTGAGGCTGTGGAACACTTTTTGGAGGCCCTGAACATGCAGAGGAAAAGCCGGGGCCCTCGGGGCGAAGGGGGTGCCATGTTGGAGAACATCTGGAGCACCCTGCGTTTAGCCTTGTCTGTGTTAGGCCAGAGCAACGCCTATGGGGCGGCTGATGCCCGGGATCTGTCCACCCTCCTAGCGATGTTCGGCCTGACCCAATGACAGTGGGATGGGCTGCCCTGCGAGTGTTTGCCTGGAGGGGTGCCTGCTCTGGATGTGATCCCTTCTCCCCAAATGGGCCTACCAAGGGGGTGGGCTAATGACCACAAGAGGTACTGCCTCTCAGGAGCTGCCTCAGTGTAGGGGTGGGTAGTCTGGGTTCTAGTTCCTGCATAATTGTAGGAAAATGAGCTGTGTTGTTGGAGTCCTTTGATAATTCAAGGGCTGTCTGTCCAGCTCCAGATCTCTCTGCCCTTTCTTGGTGCTGCTTTTTGGGAAGGACCCAAAGATATAGGTTGTCATCTGCTGCCATTTCTGATTGGGTCTACCACATTTGTAGCGTCTATCCTCCCCCCAGCCCCTTTCTCCTTTTACTGGGACTTGATAATAGTACAGCCTCTTTGCACAGTGGTGTGCGGCAGGTTCTATCAAGCACCTCTGTGATGACGGTATCTAGGGTGGGATGTGTTAGGAGTTGGCCTATTTGATTTAAATGTTGATTTGGCTCAGCAGAGCTGAGTTTTTAGGGGTGCTCATAGCTCTGTCATTCTTGGACCTTTCCTGGCTATAGCTCAGAGTCCCTGGATAATGCTGCATGCAGTAATTGGCATCATTACCACAGGGGTCCTCAGGGGCTGCCGGGGTTAAGTTGCTACAGAGTGTTTGGGTGTGGGGAGAGGAATCCTCACTGTGGAATGAGCCTCGAAGGGACCACGTGGGCTCAGGTCAAGGGCTCTGGCTTGGGGGCCTGTGGAGGGAGGACAGAGCAGGTGGGACGGGGAATGTCCTGAGTGCAACCATCCCCCTCCTCTTAGAAAGACCTGTGAGTAGGAATTGAGCTAGCTCTTCTGGAAAGTTGGTTCAGAAATTGCAGTCTTGCCAGATTCCTGACAAAGAGAGGGTTCAGTGTTACCTTGAGCCTTTGCTGTCCTTGAAATGTTTGTAGGGGGGGAGGGTCGAAAAATCCCCTTCCCCCATATCACCTCCGCAAGGTGAAGGCTGAGGGAAAGTGAGTGAGCAGCTTGGATTCTGCTGGGGAGACGCACCAAGCCCAGAAATGACTGAAGTGGCCGTGAAGCCTATTGCCTTGTCTTCAGTAGCTAATGGTCAGAGAGATTTTTTTTAAAACTACCGTGGTCCCAAGGTTCCATCCTAAAATTTATTTTTCATTGTATGAATATGTGTAAATGATTAAAAAAATAAAACTGTAAAATATTTGTATGAGGAATAAATGGAACAGACATGGCAAAAAAAAAAAAAAAAGAAATTAAAATAATGGCTCTCATGGCAAAAGACTGCTGTGATGACAGTAAGCTAATTTTCCAGACTTCAGAATTTCAAAAAATGTTTTGACAACCAACAGTGAAAAGCTTTCATCCTTATTTCACTCTTACACTAACTGCCAGGTTTTTATGCATTTCTAATCATGGGCTTCTTCAAATGCAAGAATATTAGCATTACTGATTTGTTTCCCATTATCACATAAAGGCTCCTAACACTTTAGAGTATCCTATACACAGGTTTAGGATTCAGTACAATAATAATAAACTTCAGAGTAGAGTATTATAAGCCTGAAGGTGTCAGCGTAGAAATTTGAAGAAAACAGAAAACTATGCACAATCTACAAAGAGGAAATAGGCGTAGGTGAGATATCTGTCATTTTGCTGGTTCTAAATAAAATCATGTATGAAGTCTCACACTGACACTTCAAACAGTAGAGGAATGCTTTCACTTTAATGGATTTAATTTATATATTCTCTTTCTTTTTGCAGTGCAAAATCTGCAAAACGCAGTGAAATATAAGGTAAAAGTGTCTGCTAACCCAGAGATGGAGCATAATAGACTATTTCAATACTTGATCCTAAGTTGGGAAATATCCATCAGGAATCTATAATTGTCCCATATTTTACTTCAGAACCCATGAATGCATTATCTACATCATACCTGGATGTCACCTCTGAAACTTGCAATGCAACATTAGAAAAATGAATACAGACTTATCCCTTCTCATTACTCACGATCACCCACTGCATTTTAATATAAAAAAAATTAGCCAATGATGCCTTCTCTACACATAAGACTCAATGAACAACAAACATGATATGTGAGCAAGAAAGAAAACTGAGGGGCTTCCCTGATGGTGCAGTGGTTAAGAATCCACCGGCCAACGCAGGGGACACGGGTTCAAGCCCCGGTCCTGGAAGATCCCACACTCCACGGAGCAACTAAGCCCGTGCGCCACAACTACTGAGCCTGCACTCTAGAGCCCGCGGGCCACAACTACTGAGCCCGCATGCCACAACTACTGAAGCCCACGTGCCTAGGGCCTGTGCTCCACAACAAGAGAAGCCACTGCAATGAGAAGCCTGCGCACCGCAACAGAGTAGCCCCAGCTTGCTGCAACTAGAGAAAGCCCACGCACAGCAATGGAGACCCAACACAGCCAAAAATAAATTTAAAAAAAAATTAAAAAATAAAAGAATGAAAACTGAGTTTACATGCATAGACTTCATTAATCTAATGCATAAAACACAGAAGTGTTAATACGGAACACTTAAAAAACAAATTTATAGTGACTGTATGTTGCATGGTAATTAGTTATAATTAGTCAGCAGTTCACATGAGTTACTATAACGGTACTATTTTGACATAACCCAGATGTGTTCTCCCGCATTAATAAATACATGGATACATGATAGCAGGGGTAATTTTTAATAGTCGTAGCCCTTATCTACACATACATATGACATTTGAATATATTAAAGCAGAAAGTTCATACATGCTTTTCCTTATCCAATAAATAGTCAGTGATTCTCTTCCCAATGTGCCCAGACTCTCACACTTAGTGTTGAAACATCTAAGGTCATCTCATCTTTCCCATCTTGTATGCCTTCTGTAGATCCCTCTCCCTATATCCTCATTAAGGGGACCTTGAACTGCAATGATGTTCATCAGGCTTACAGCAATAGAGCTGTAGATTGACCATTCTGATCATAGAACAGCAGAGACACCATCTTGAACAATGGAGAAAATGTCATACAGGCAACAATGTTATCTCTTCTAGGTTACAACATTAGAATTGGATACTGGTCAAATACATATAGGATGATAGAAAAAGTTACTAAGACATAGACTGATTTTTGGGTTGTCTGACAATTCCCTTTCATCTCTCTCTTTTTTACTGAATTCAAAAAGCAACAAAAGTGGTAGAAAGCATGCCCCGTACTTTTCTCCGACTGAAAAAAAGCTGTTCACAAAAGGTACTCCTTTTCTGACTGGGCATGTATTGTCACATCTCAGCAGCAACAGGTGTCAGTGTCTTTCTGGGTCACACCTGTCTCAGACTTGCAGAGTGAATGGGGAGAATGCAGTTTTGTTCTAGGAGAAAGACACTGGTCACTTTAAGATTCCCTCTTCAGCCAGTTATATGTTTCAAATTTAAATGCTTAAAATGTCTAAGAACTGAGCTATTACCCCAACTTTATGGATGGAAGAACTACACATTTAAAAAGTATATAACTAATGCAAAGGCATGCAGGCAGTAAACTGCAGTACTGATATGTGAAATCTGAAGTCTGATCATGTGCGTAAAGATCAATGTACTACCACTTTACTATTTCAGCAACCATTATGCTGTATCTTACTCATTTTTTTCAGATTAAAAATTGGAGTCAAGATGCCCAACTCCATAGACAGCAAGAGCCACTGAGCTAGAATGATGGGTGCACTCTCTTTCAATGTGATCATCTACTGGAATATTTCAAACTGTCTTCAGTTACATAAATATATAGTATCAGTGTCATTATCTTTAATAAACAGGTTTACTCTTGATTTCCATAGTCAGTTCATTGAGGCTAGTAGTTTTCATTATGGTTTTAATTTTAGGATTGTTAAGAGCATGGGATCCAAAATCAGACTTATTTCCCAGGTTCAAATTTCAGAACAATTACATAAAAGTAGCGTGAATTTTAGCAAATTTCTCTGTGCCTCAGTTTTATCATCCATAAAATAGGAATACAAATAATATCCTCCAAGATGGTTGGTAGAAATTAAATAACTTAATGTAAGTTAACGCCCCAGTATATAGTAAATACCATGTAGAAGTTTGCTATTATTGCTTTCAATTGTGTGTAGTGAAATTATTTGGAGTTTCTGGTCATGCTATCTATAAACAAATAAAACTTTGGAGGATTTATTTCATAATCCTTATAATGCCCACTTGAAAAGGCTGTCCTAAGCAAATGAGGTGGCAGCAATGGAGGTCAAGTTATAATGGGTTCACAGTCCTTGGAGTTCTTGGTTATCTCAGTATGTTATTGTCTTTTTAGCAATAAAAAATTGTGGAGTTGGGACAATTTGTCATAGAATGTCTTAAAGATGCCAATCTTACCAACTTCTGATTGTTAAAGGAAGGATGGGTAAAAATAGGATTAAAAAATGAAAGATTTGGAGACTCTTCACCAGAAGTAATTTATAAGGAAAAGAAAAAGGTACTTTGGGTAAATTAGTAAAAGATGCTGCATGCTCTATAACTACTAATGCACACTAGAATTTTAAAAGATTTGAGAATTCATCCAGGACGAATGATAAACATGTATAGATTTTTTTGCTGTTTTATAAATTTATTTATTTTATTTGGGCTCCAGGTGTGCGGGCTTCAGTAGTTGTGGCATGCGGGCTCAGTAGTTGTGGCTCGCGGGCTGTAGAGCATAGGCTACTGAGCATAGGCTCAGTAGTTGTGGCGCACGGGCTTAGTTGCTCTGCGGCATGTGGAATCTTCTGGGACCAGGGCTCGAACCCGTGTCCCCTGCATTGGCAGGCGGATTCTTAACCACTGCGCCGTCAGGGAAGCCCCTGTATAGATATTTTTAAGCCAGTTTTTCCCAAATGTTTGTGTGTGCGTATAAACTTTAGCCAGCAATACTTTTAACTATACTTTTCTGAAGGATGTATTTTGGGAAATTTTCTGTAGTTTAGGTTAAATTCTACCATTGGGCAGATGGGTTTTCCTAAGGAATGAGGTAGAAAATGATAAAAAGCAACAAATTGAGAATTCGCTTAGTACAGGGCATTTAACTGTCTTTCATGTATCGCCTCACTAAATATTCATAATGACTCAAAGCGTAGGTACTATCATTATTCTCAATTCATGGGGCATAGAAACTGAAACACAGAAAGTTTAAACATCCATCCTAAGGTCGGATGACTAGTAAGAAATGAAATATTTGACCTAGGTTAGAGTCTAGCTGCAAAGCCTAGGGCTCTTGGACTCTGAGTGCTATTATTTTCTTAGGTAGGGAAGATAAGTGATAAGAGATAAAATGGTTTGATGGAGTGGATATTCAGGAATAAAGTTCAAGAGGAGAATGATCTTAGAGCCACTGCTGACTATTTGCAAGGAAGTCAGGAAGCATTGGGCGTGGAATCATGAGAACTTCATAGGAGTTTTAGAACTCCGAGACTCCTTTTGTTATTATTTGTAGTTTTAACATTAGCGAAAAACAGAATTAAAAAAATATATATATGTACAGGTTTGGGTGGTATTAAATGGGGAAGGGGAAAGAATGAATGTATACTGAGCACCTCCTAAGTGCCATACATCTACTCCTCACTGGCATGAATTATTTTCACTTCACCCCATGATTTTATAAGATAGAGAATATCCTGATTATTTTGTAGAAGAGGAAATTAAGGCTTAAAATAAGTAGGCAACTTGTCCTTGAGTCAAATAATAAAGAAGAAACAGAAATGGCTTTTAAATTCAGATGGGACTGGGCTTCCCTGGTGGCGCAGTGGTTGAGAGTCCGCCTGCTGATGCAGGGGACACCGGTTCATGCCCCGGTCCGGGAGGATCCCACATGCCGCGGAGCAGCTGGGCCCGTGAGCCATGGCCACTGAGCCTGTGTGTCTGGAGCCTTGTGCCGGGAGCCTGTGCTCCGCAACAGGAGAGGCCACAGCAGTGAGAGGCCCACGTACCGAAAAAAAAAAAAAAAAATTCAGATGGGACTGATTGAAACATTTCCCCTATAACATAGCCTGAGAAGGTGGAGCCTGTAGGAGATCACACTTGAGTCATGAGGGAGAGGTACCCCAAGAAGCAGAGTGTTAGCAGCCATCAAAGGAGTAAAAGTAGATTTCCTACTGGACTGGCTGAAAGTAAGGCAGACGGATGTGAAAACCATTTATGTGAAATAGAAAAGCCTCCTCCTTAAGCAGATAAAATGCAAAAAGGGACCCGATCTTGAAGGATAACCTGAAGGAATGACAGTCCTTTCCTACAGCTGATGCAGCATCATCCCAGGAGGCAGTGCCTGGCATGTAGAGCATGGGTGGCATCTCAGCTCCTTTCCTCTGCTAGATGCCTTTGAATGGGGCACGACCTGAACAACCATAAGACATGTCTATTAAAAAAAAAGAAAAATGGTAACGATGAACATAGTGGCAGGGAAGGAATAAAGATGTAGACATAGAGAATGGACTTGAGGACACAGGAGGGGAGGGGGAAGCTGGGGCAAAGTGAGAGTAGCATGGACATATATACACTACCGAATGTAAAATAGATAGCTAGTGGGAAACAGCAGCATAGCACAGGGAGATCAGCTCTGTGCTTTGTGATCACCTAGGGGGGTGGGATAGGGAGGGTGGGAGGGAGACGCAAGAGGGAGGGGATATGGGGATATATGTATGCATATGGCTGATTCACTCTGTTGTACAACAGAAACTAACACAGTATTGTGAAGCAATTATACTTCAATAAAAATCTATTAAAAAAAAACAGAGAGAGGGGCTTCCCTGGTGGCGCATTGGTTAAGAATCTGCCTGCCAACGCAGGGGACACGGGTTCGAGCCCTGGTCCGGTAAGATCCCACATGCCGCGGAGCAACTAAGCCCATGCGCCCCAACTACTGAGCCTGCGCTCTAGAGCCCGCGGGCCACAGCTACTGAAGCCCGCGCACCTAGAGCCTGTGCTCTGCAACAAGAGAAGCCACCACAATGAGAAGCCTGCACACCGCAACGAAGAGCAGCCCCCGCTTGCCGCAACTAGAGAAAGTCTGCGCGCAGCAACAAAGACCCAATGCAGCCAAAAATAAATAAATAAATAAATACATTTTTTTAAAAAAAGAGAGAGAAATGCCTATGGACATAGGGAGCCAACTTAACATTGACAGGTAAACCCAAGACTTTAACCACAGAAGGACTAGCTTCCATGATAGACGTCCTTCTTGCCTCCATTCCAGACCAGACAGCCTATTACTCTCTCCAATACCATATATTTTAAGGTTGAAAGCAATCACGTGAACATAAAAGCTAATTTTATACTGGAAAACTTGCTGTGCAATGGAAAAATGACCTCAAGTGCACTCCCTTGTAAGAGTTATATAAAATCATAAATCTTAACCACAGTTGCAGTGCATTTGTAACTCCACGTTACACCCAGAAACAATTGCAAATCTACTCTGGGGATAGTTTTAGTTGCTATAAGAGACAGCTTTGGAACACATATAGTTATAGAAACCCTGCCAACGCCCTAGTTCCAAGGAAGGCAGGTCACATATCACTTAGCTGGCCATACACCTGCCACATTTTAGATACGCTAAAAAAGAACACTTTTAAATTTACATCTCAATGTTAATCATATTTAATCATATATCTACCTAATTGTTATCAAACTATTAATTAATAATATAGTAATAAATACAAGTGCATATAACAATATATGTTAGGGCCATTTAAAATCAGACACTTTCTCCAGCCTAATTACATGACAAGTTTGCCTTTTATTCCTTATAAAATTTTCACTCAGCCTCTCTCCTTCTTTCTCATTTTTACAAACCCATTATTTTCTGAAACTCACACTAGATCAAGCTACTTCATTTAAAAATTTCCATAGATCCTTCAATATATTCTGCTGCCTGGGGTACTGAATTTGATGAAACATTCCTCGTGAGTAGAAAACAAAAACAATTGTAAACGAAAATCAGATACAGAAAGCTTTAGATTACTGCTAGAAGGGTGTCAATATTAAAAGAACACGTTTATTATTAATTAAAAAAATCCCTAGAACTAATATCAATATTATTATAATGCTTATTTAATCAGATATACAATTTCTCTGGGGGTTGCCAGAGAGGAGGGTATGGGTGAAATAGGTGAAAAGGAATGAGAGGTACAAACTTTCAGTTTTTAAACAAAAATCAGATAGACAAAACAGGTTGCAATAACTACAATCTTTGTTGGCTTATTATCATAATTACTTATACTAATAAAATACTTAAATAATAAAATGTTAATAAAATACTGATAAAGTCCAAAACTTATGTACAATTTCATCCTCAGGATTTGAGGTGCTCTCATAGATATATATGAGCTATATAGTACTATGGTATTAGTAGTAGCATCTATTAACAGTTACCAATTCAACCTGGCATATGCCCTGTTTATAAGCACTTCAGAAATTTCTTTTGTAAAAAAGGAGTTTTCAAAACTATACTTACAAAATATCAGAGAGAAAATATAATACTTATATTCTGGTCAAAATCATGTAAAGAAGAAACAACTCATAAAGTAAATCATCATTTTTTTCAGATAATTCACTCCAAACATCTCACATCCATTATAATAATAATTACACATTCATTTTTTTCCACACATTCCTTCAAGAGTCTTTTTTCAAATCACTTTGTGTCAGATGTCAAGAAGAGTAAGAGTAAGACCTGATTTCTAGAAGCCAATTAAATGACAAATTAGAATTCAATAATGTAAATGCCATGATAAAGGGATTACAAAGTTGAGGGAATATACAGATCTATATACAGATCTATATACAGAATATACAGATCTATTATAGCTGAGGAAGAAGAGAAAGTCTGAACAAGAAGCACATTTTTCAAATGATTATTACTTACCCAGCACTAATATCTGCACATGCTCTTAGTTACTTTTTATAATTTGTCCTTTTTATTTTAAGTAAAGCTAAGAATTGCTTCTCCATAAATATCTATACATTTCCTGATTGTTCCTGATTTTCTTCCCTAAAACCAGGAATAGGATACATATTGTCAAGATTATTGCCATTGGATTATGATACTTACTTTAAGCTGAATTATAATATGTATAAATATTTAAGTGCATTGCAGTGAGAAAAGCGTAAAAACAAATAAATGAAAAAAACAAAACAAAACACCATTGCATTATGTATAATTAGCAAAAAATAGTAACAAAAGTTCACCCCAGACATCTAGAGCAAAACCGAAACTACCCAAGTGCCTCATTAGAGAAAGGGAATTACACAATAAAATCTGCTTAAAGCCCTTTGTGGTTATATTATTGTGTTTTTGTCTTAGGCATCATTCTGAGACATTCAATAGGAAGGTCTAAGGGTTAATTGTCCCTCCCTGATTCCTCCCCCGCACTAAGTTCTAATAGATCTTTTCTTCCTCCCCTCAAATGGGACTCTGGGGTCCTAGGGAAGCTGATCCTTACTTGGAGCAAAGAGTCAAGATTGGTCAGTTCCTCTTCCATGTGGAAGTTTACCATGTTCTTGCTTGGTATGCTCAAGAATTCAAATTCAAAGTGGAATTATACAATTTAATGGCTAAATACTTTAAAAATATTGATTTCAGGTCCCTATACACACACACAGATTGAAGATCTACAGTAATAGATATCACAAATTTTATCTAGTATATGACAATTATAAACACTACACAATGCCATTTATGCAGTTCATTATAGCCAAAATTATTAAAATAACTACAATAAGATCAGTTTGCCATAGTAGTTGTTTATATAATATGCAATTTTATTAATGTAATTTTTACTAATATTTTCTCTGTTCTAATGATTGCCATTTATTTACTTATATGTTTATTTTTATTTTTATTTATTTATTTATTTATTTTTTGTTTATTTTTAAAGTATACATTTGGGTTGTACAACAAGATTTTTCAAGGTGTACAGCATGATGATTTAATATATGTGTACATTATGAAACAATTACCACAATCAAGTTAATTAACACATCCATCACCTCAC
Source organism: Physeter macrocephalus (assembly GCF_002837175.3). Classification (NCBI taxonomy): domain Eukaryota; kingdom Metazoa; phylum Chordata; class Mammalia; order Artiodactyla; family Physeteridae; genus Physeter; species Physeter macrocephalus. The sequence continues at coordinate 52,705,301 of NC_041222.1, forward strand.
CTTGTTACCACTGTTTTGTGTGTGGTAAGAACAGTTAAGATCTACTCTTGTTCATGTATGCCATTGAAAAGTTATTATTTTATAACAAAATTTTTGATACTCATCTGCCAGTGTGTCTATTTATCCCCAAAATCTTTATTTTTAAACTCAATGTCAATACAGTAAAATGTTCAAAATTCTTTGTTCAAAAATTTTTTTAAATCCAATTTGTAGTTGGGGTGATTCAGTCTTTAAGAAACAAAAAGATTACACTGGGTTTTAGTATAGACTATTTTCCTGCTTTAATCCCTTGCCTCATTTCCTGCCACAGTTTCCAGCCATACTAATTCCCTGGCAGTTGCACCACACATTCCAACTTTTCAAAGCCTTTGCATACTCTGGGCCATCAGAATACATTTTCCTCCGCTTGTATACCTGGAAAACTCCTCTTCATCATGCTTCAAATATCTGTCCAATTAGTGCCTTCTTTGAAACATCTTTCCTCAACCAGCCTCTCCTCCTGTGTTCCCAAATGCTTGAAATATAACACATAGCACTTTATTAGGATGATTCTTCTATTCTCTGTTGGACTGAGGATTCCTTTAGTAAGAGGGTTACTTCTTTCTTTCTTTAGTTTTGTTTTTTTCCTAATGCCTAGCAAAGTACTCTTACACATCAGGCACTCAAAAAGTCTTGACAGATTAATAATAGTCAATGGCCCATATTTTGCAAACCACATTATAATTAATCATGAAGTGAAAGTTAGTATCTATAACTGAAGCATGCTGTTAATTACCTAGCCCATTTTACTCTACTGTTTTGATGCTGGTTGCAACACAATTTTAATTAGATTAGCTAGACAGCTAGATAAAAGTTAACTTGAGAGAAGAAATGTCATTCCTCCAGTGGCAGGAAGTATACAGGATCAGGAGGCAAGAAAACAAGATTCTTGCCTCCACTTTTACCCACACTTTATTTGACTTTCTAGTTCTTCATCTGAAAGCATTTGAGCTAGATGACTCCCTATATTAATTGCAGTTCTCTGATTCTAACAGTTGGTGATTTGCCTATCCCTCACTTCCTCTGCCAACATGAATCCGGCCCGTTCTCTACTTTCGAAAACTTAAGGTTGTTAACATATTAAAAAAATTGAATTATTAACATGTTTGTTGCATAATTATTATCTTACATGAGAAGCTCCTGGAATACCTGCACATATTTTCATAACAAAAACAGCAAAACAGAAAGCAAAGTGTAGTCATCCACGGCCCTAATCTGATGGATGCACCACTATTTAATGTTGCCACATTAAACAGCACCAAGAAACTCTTATATCTTAAATACTTTTACCTGGAAATGACCCACATCACCTTCACTCACATTTTATCAGCCAAATCAATTCTCATAGCCAAAAATAACTAAAAGGGGGTGAGTGCCCAGAGGGAAAACAGGGATTGTGGTCTACCACATATTCTTAAAACAAGTAAACAAACAAACAAAAAACCTTCTTTTTTGTAACCTGTTCCTCCTCCTCCAATCTAACTTGTACACATTATTCCATGGCATTATATGTAATTCTACAGTGTTTCCAATTAATTTGAATTTGAATTTATGAATAGATCAGAAATGTTCTAACAAGGCTTCTCTTCTACCACTACTTCATGTAGAATATTAGGTTGGTTCCTATTTTTCAGTAATGTAATACAATGCTCTAAGGCTCCTTGAAGTGAAATTTTGTTGTCAAAGATAATCCATTAATACTGTTCAGTTGGCCTCCAGAAAGTTATCGAGTTAATAGTTTATTGACGATACTGATGTTTATAGTCTACCTACTATATTTGAGAAGCCAGTCCAAAAGGTCTAGAAGTATGGGTCCCATGCAGAATATGCTATGCTTGCTGATTAATGCATGAAGTGAGAAGTACAGTAGCACAAAGAAAGATAATAATTTATTGAGCTGTGAATGTGACGAAGAATGTTAAAAAACAAATAAGCAAAATCATTAAATTTTCTCTCATCCTAACACAATAGGTGGACTTTCAATAGGTATTTGGAGTATAAGAGGACAATCTAGATGATAAAAATAATATGATCAAAGGGAGAGTGGTAAGAAAATTTGAGGGAAAATTTAGAAAAGAGTAATTGACTATTTGGGGTAGAATTAATGTTTTTGTTTCGTTTTGTATTGCTTTAAGACATAGTGGGAAATAAGCAGGAATAAGAGTGTTAGGCCAGAATATAGAGGAATGTGAATGTCACTTATTATATATGAAATGTTTGTATATACAATCAAAAGTGTTGGCAATGACATGCAGAAAGCAAAAGGAGAATGAAAGCTACAACAAAAGTATGGAATTGATGTCATGAGGGACAGAATTTTAGTAGTGAGGTTGACAGAGAAGGGAAAACTGCAAGAGCCCCTGTGAAGGACAAGCTTTTTTTTTTTTTTTTTTTTCTTGCGGTACGGGGGCCTCTCACTGTTGTGGCCCCTCCTGTCGCGGGGCACAGGCTCCGGACGCGCAGGCTCAGCGGCCACGGCTCACGGGCCCGGCCGCTCCGCGGCACGCGGGATCCTCCCGGAGGCCATGGCCCACGGGCCCAGCCGCTCCACGGCATGTGGGATCTTCCCGGACCGGGGCACGAACCCGTGTCCCCTGCATCAGCAGGCGGACTCTCAACCACTGCGCCACCAGGGAAACCCAGGATAAACTTTTAACTGATTGAATGTAGGGATGAGGAAGAAATCACAGATGTACTAAAAGGTTGAGCCTGAGGAACTAGAAAGTCTTCTGAGGATTAACTAAAATATAAATTAGGATAATGTGGGTTTTAGTGAGAACATATAAATTTATCTTTAAAACTTAAGATTAATGGGATAATGGAACTAAAAGTAGACTTGGCAGATGGAAGTGGAAAAGGAAATACTTGCAAGATATATATATATATAGATATATATGTAGATATATATATATGTATATATGTATATATGAAGAAATTCTTGACCAATTTTGAAAAAACATAACCAGGGCAAGTATATATATATATATATATATATATATATATATATATATATATATATATGATGTGAGAGATATATAAATGGACGACGTGCTCTAAAGGAAAAAAAATATAGTGCTGTAACAAAAGAAGGCTGATGAAGGCCCACAACAGGGGATGTGAGGAAGAGAAGGAGACAACAAAAGTGAAAAACTGTCAAATCTGAGTATGAAATATATTAGTTATAAAGATCCTTCTGTACAAGTGGGCAAATGTTTGGTTTAGTTTTTATTTTCACATAGACCATTTCTTGCTGTTGAAAAATATGTTCTAGAAGGAGCACTGGACTTGCCATTAGAATGACCAGAATGTATTAACTCTGCCATCTACTAGCAGTATAAACTTGGACAAGGTTATGCTCCTTTCTTAACCAGTGTCCTCATTTCTCCAACAAGAGATAACATCAACTTTATTTTATTTGTTGTGAGGATACATAACATAATGCCCATAATATCATATCTGGCGCTGCTCCTAATAAAATAAAGGTTTGATAAACATAAGCTGAATCCAGATTCAGGGATTTTTAATCTATTTATCTACACAGTGTTTGGTAAATGACTTACATGAAGTAGTGTGCTCAATAAACATTTGTTGCATTTAGCACTGGGAAAAGATAGGCATTGGGACTAGAAAGCCAACTGCAAAATGATTAAAGTCATTGTCCATTCAGGATTATCCCTGACGACATTTTAAAAATTGCCTAAATGTACTTTCAAATTCCTTAGTTCGACCTACTCACAAACATTACCCTTTACATCTGGCACTATTAATAATTTTCTGAGTGTGGTCATCATTAGTCTGATCACTCAAATATAGGTTTTTTTCCCCACTTTGAGGCAAATAGTAGGATTTTACTTTTTGGCTTGCTTGAGGTTGAGAGAGTATATGTGACTAGTTTAGGACAGTACATTGTGAGAAAAAGTCACGTTTGTGGGTGTTCAGTCAGTCTAGTTCTTGGAGTGAAACCAACCTGACATGGACATGAATGATGAGAAAGAAATAAACCTTGCTGTTGAAACCAATACGAGTTTCTGTTTTGTGTTTGTTGTTGTTCTTACTATAGCACAACTTCATCAGTCCTGACTAATACATTCACCATATGGTGGGACAGTCCCTTCTAGATTCAGTAGCTTAAAAACCTCAGCACCTCTAGTACCACTAAGATTAGCATAGTATTTGCATTTTCATCATTTAAAGATGAGTTAAGGCACTACAATAGACTCTGAGGTATCAGAAACCAACTAGTATAAAAACAAATAAAGGGAGAACATAAATATGTTGCCATATTCTTTAAGAAATCAGCAAAGCTGATCCCTGAAGAAAATAAAAAGGAGGATAAAAAAAGATTTTCTACAAGTAACTTCTTTCTGTTACTGCATTTTGATTTCTTGTCTCTGGAAAGTTATGTTACTCATTGGGATGGAGAAAGAGTGTTGGTGAGAAGGCTGATATTGAGCTGATTTTTGGTAATTAAGGGCACCGTTGATGTTAAGTTGGCTGGCTAATAGATATTTTGGAAGACAAAATAAGTTCTCTTAATAGAATTTATCAAGTTTTTCGTATAAAAAATGAAATACAGGACTTCCCTGGTGGCACAGTGGTTAAGAATCCACCTGCCAATGTAGGGGACATGGGTTCAAGCCCTGGTCCAGGAAGATTCCACACGCCACGGAGCAACTAAGACCATGCACCACAACTACTGAGCTGCACTCTAGAGCCTGCGAGCCACAGCTACTGAGCCCACATGCCTAGAGCCCGTGTTCCACAACAAGAGAAGCCACCGCAATGAGAAGCCCGCGCACAGCAACGAAGAGTAGCCCCTGCTCACCGCAACTAGAGAAAGCACGCATGCAGCAACGAAAACCCAATGCCGCCAAAAATAAATAATTTTTTAAAAATGAAATACAGTCACATGTGTTACCGTAATTGCAAAAAGCCCATTGCATTCAATAAATATTCTATCAGCTACATATTATTCTAAATGAATTCCCTCTGAAGAAATTCTTGACCAAGTTTGAAAAACATAAATCAGAACAGATATAAATAATTTACCTTTACTTAAGCAACACTATATAAGATTTTCTACTGAGGTACTGAGTACCTATTATTATGATCATCTTCTTTGACCCAAGTCATATTTAAGTGAATGTGTTCACTGCTGTTATTGGTAACTGATGAAGGGTTGAGTGACGGGGTCTCTGATAGTATTTCCATGGCAATGTTTCTAGTGGTTGATAAAGCCAGGCCTCTAGGGTCCAATTTTCTGAAACCCATAGGGAAAAATAGGAGCTGGAAAATGAACTACCTGGTTATATATATTTTTTTCATTGTTGCGAGGAGACTATTTTCGAGAATGATTGTGATGGGAATAAAAAGACAAGGACAAGCAGCCCCAAACTGTCAAAATCCTAGCATTCTTTCAGCTGATTTCCTGATACACACGAATTACTTATGCCAAAAGGAGAAAAAAAAGAAAAAGGAAGAAAAGTTTCTTTTCTGAAGATGACGTCAACATATCTGGTTCCTTGGGTAAGAAATAATATGGATGATGTATATATATATATATATATATATATATATATTTTTTTTTTTTTTTTTTTTTTTTTTTTTTTAGCGGTACGCGGGCCTCTCACTGTTGTGGCCTCTCCCGTTGTGGAGCACAGGCTCCGGACGCACAGGCTCAGCGGCCACGGCTCACGGGCCTAGCTGCTTCACGGCATGTGGGATCTTCCCGGGCTGGGGCACAAACCCATGCCCCCTGCACTGGCAGGCGGACTCCCAACCACTGCGCCACCAGGGAAGCCCTATAGATGATATTTTTATTGTTTGTTTGTCTTTAAGGACAGATCAAATTTCCACATAAGAGGGTCAGAAAACTGTGTCACAAACCTTCTTCTAAGTAATTATTGACCCAAAGTTGAAAAGTAAGCATATACAACTCTTTCATCTACAGCATTAAGTCCAATTATGAATACCTTTACTTGGCAGGCTCTGTGCTATAGTTGTACAGAACTTTCAGTTTTATGTGTCACAACTACTCTGTGAGGTTATTACTGTTGACATTCTGTAGGGTGAGAAAGCTATCCCAGAGGTTCAAGTCCCTTATTCAATATTGCATGACTGTGAAGCAGTGTCACAGCTTTTATATCTGGGTCGGCCTGACTCTGAAATGTATGTGTTCTCCATCATAGTGCCGCTGCCTCCTTCTCCACAACAAACAAACAAACAAACCCCAAAGAAACTGACACATGGAAGAGTAAATCTGAGAGAGAAAGAAAAGAATCTTAAAAGAAAAGAAGAGAAAGTAAGAAAATATATGAGAAAGATTGCTTGCTTGAGTTTTGTTTCTTTTTTTAAGTGGAGGATAAGGATGAGAAATTTTGTCTCAATTTGCCAAATTAATCAAAGTCAATTAGAGGCTATATCTTGCCCCAAGAAAGCATACTGAATGGGCACTGGCCAGTTTAATCGGGATAGGTTGGCAAGAATTAAAGTGGGAAAGCCACTTAATATGGAATAATCCCTAGCTAATTTCAAGAAAAAGTAGTTAGAAGGTATTGACTACCTCCTCTCTTTAAATATTAAGTAGTTTTATTATGAAAACATAATATTGTAATGTCCCATATAGCTGATTGTTAATCCAACTAGAGAGCTTAACCAACCAAAATTTTAGTGAAATTTTGAACTGGACTGCTATTCATTTTGTATTTGACGTATATTCAGATTTTCAATTTGAGCATAAAGTGTCATTCTGGACTCAACTCACGGGAGAGTCCTGGATTCTAACGCTACTTACTTCCCACATGGCCTTACACACATTCTTTGAGTCCCACATGGCCTGACACACATTCTTTGAGATTCTGTAACTCTTTTAACTCACCTGTAAAATGGAGAGAATCAATGTTTTAAGGTTTTTGTGAGGATGGAATTAGATAATTAAGGCCATGGAATTTTATGAATAATTCTATGCAAATAAAGATGGTGATTATAACCTGTGTGCTTCCAATTGGCTTCTCAGACCAGCAGAAAGTTCAACTTTATTACTGTAACAGTCATCGTTCACTTCAGTGATTCTTTCGAGTTTTCATCCTCTATAATCAATCCTTTCTCGGGTATAATTTGACAATGGGATGAGCAGCAGTTTGCAGCATTTCTACTTTTCATTCTAAATTTGTCATAATAGATCAAGTCATTTTGCAGATACATTGATTCTAAATTTTAGAGTAAAAAAATCTGCAAGTAAGTTACTATCTCTGCTACTTCCTAGCTGTGTGGTCTTGGACAAGTCATTCAGGCTCTCTGAAGCTTACTTCTTCATTTATAAAATGGAAGCAGGAGAATTGAGAAAGATAATGTATATACAATGGTATACCCATTTTTGATGCTCTATCTTTTCCTTTATCTCTATCAGTTTTGCATGTCAGCTATAAATCCAGCAAATGTGCTTTCACCTATGTAATTATGATATTCAGACCTGACTGACTGTAGTGGTTGAAAGCAATTGTGAGTAAAGAAGATGGATAGTGCAATGAACATATAGGTACCCCTGAAGGAGAGGAACGTGCCAGATTCCCTTTGTCCGACGTGATCTTTGGTGTTTCTGAAATTGAAAAGCAAGTTCCTTTTTCAGAATGACCAGCTGTGAGGGCTTCACTTGCTCAGTGCAGCCAGATGCAGAATAACCAGGAAAATAACAGGTCACAGCTGAGCTCCCAGGTTGATCTGGAGCATGTACTTGGCACAGCAGCCTAATTTCTTATGACCTTAGGCATGACGTTAATATGAGGCTCATCAGTGACAGATACTGCTTGTTCACCTTGCCAAAACCATGGGCATAGTATGTTTACAGATTTACTCAAGGATATACCTGTTCAACCAACAATCACCTATCAATTTTGTGTTAAGCCCTATACTTGGCACTGAAGGATTTTTTTTTTTTAAATGAGTAAATCACTGTCACTGCTTTCCAGGAATATCAAATTTAGAATGAAAGAGGAGCAGACACACAATTGACTATTTTACAGCCATGATAAATCCTGGATGCATAATAGAGCTTGATGAACTCTACCCACGTTGTGGAGGAGGCAGACTTCTCACATAAAGTTAATATTGTTGGATCCAAATTCTAAAAGTCACAGTCAGGGAACAGGAAAGCTAAGATTAAACAAAGCACAAATGGGCTAGGTTTCAACATTCCCATGAGGTAGAAGGTAATTTGGTTCACAGGAAAAATCAGAACAATAATTCCCCAACATTTTCCCCCTTGCCTCTTCCTGGATTCCCAAGGATGGCCCAATGCGAACACCTTCTCTTGAAATAAAATCATCCTTCACCAATGTGTGATCAGAATAGATCAGTTCTCTGGTATCTTAGAGCCCAAGTCACATGCCTTATTTTAAAAGCTAGAAAGAAGGTGTAAAGGATGTTTGCCAAAGGTGGCAATTATCCTTCCCAAACACTGGAAGGGTTGACTCTGCCCTTGCCAACAGTCATTTGGAGGTGTAGAGAGACTCTGTGACACACTAGAAATTCCTTTAGTCTCAATACCCACTTTTGTCAAACTAAACCTGCAGAAATTGTAGTCTTATACAATGCCTAAATGTTAGAAATCTACTTCACTGCTTTAAAAAAATGTTTGTCCATGAGTGTCAGTACTTTAGCTGTACATCATCACTCCTTTCCAGAACCTTGGAGGTATAACTGAGATGAGTGGTAGTGATAGGAAGCAGAATTAAATCAGGTGGGATGGGTCATAGCACATAAAAAGTCCTTGCTTAAATGGAACTGTAGAAAAAATATTTCTGCAGATGAATTGATACATCTCTTCTTTGCAAAAAATCAAAAGTTGAATTTCTAGTGTATTTCCTTTTGCCTCTAGGTGGCCAGAAGACTACAGCTAAAAATGCGCTTGGGAGCTCAGAATCGGGGAGGCTATGTAGTGCAGTGGTTAAGAACTCAGACTTGGAATTGGACTTCCTGCTTTCCAATGCCAGCTCTAGCTTTTAGTGCGTGCCCTTGAACTATTTACTTAGCATACCTGGTCCTCAATTTCTTCATCGGTAGAATGAGGACCACAATGATTATGATACCTATATCAGAGATTGGATGAGTTAATACACAAAAACTCATAAAGCCTGACTCACTGTCAGCATTCAAAAGTGTTAGCTATTATATTCACAACTTTATCAACTTTTTCCTTTCGTTAAAATGTTTCATATCGCACTTTACTTCATTCTCTCTATATCCTCAATTCCATTCTGAAATATGGAGAATATATAACTCTGATGAAAAAGCACTAGCTTCAGAGACCAACAGACATGGTTTTGGAATTGGGATCCCCTACTCTTCTGACCTTGGTGAAGATATATAACCTTTCTGTCAGCTATGTTTAAAATGTCTTTGCAGGGCCATTGTACAGACTAAATGAAATAATTTATATCAAGTGTTGCTCAATATTTGGTAGTTCTTTCCACTGCTTCTTTGAATATCTCACTTTTTTTTTTTTAAGTTTCTTTCAGTCACATGGTGGGGAAAGCAATGCCCACTGGCCTGGTATAGAGTTGGAACAGCTGTGGTGATTTTGGGGCTTAGGCTAACAGGTAGTGTAAGGAGCACTTTCACATCCAAAATTTCAAGCACATATTTTTTGACCTACATAGGAAGAAAAGAAGAAGAAGAAATGAAAATGAACTCAGAGCACAGGAATCCAAATTCCAGAATCTAATTTTGCTCTCAGGAAGGGGAGAGATGGCAAAGAGACCCTCTGCAGCATTTGGAGAGGGTACAAGTGCAAAACCAAGGGCTCAGTTATAAAAGGGCTTTTGTGAGGAAGGCTACGTATTAGTAATAACAGGTAAACAGAAACTTTTTTCAGTGCTTTTCAAAAAATTTGTTTATTCTTCACCCTATAAGGTATATATGATTGTTGTCCTCATTTTACAAATGAGGAAACTGAGGGACAGAGAAGTGAAGTAACTTTGTCAGTTTCACACTCGGGCCAGCTGGCTCCTGAGTACGTACACTCCTCATCCCCACACGATGCTATCTCTGCACAGATACAGATAATTCGCTACAACTACTGATCAATAACTCAAACACTGAGCCTGAACTCCCACAATCAGAGGACATATACAAGAGACTTTGTATTAAAGATAATGGAAGCGATGTTTTTCAAAAGTATCCAATGATACCGATCACCTGGGATGCTTTCTAAACATACAGAATCCAGACACCTCCCCAGACCTAGAGAAACAGTCTCCAGGGAGAAGTCTGGGTGGTAGCTATGGTTGACAAGTGCTCCCAGGTGATTATCCTTATTATAAAGAAAGACTGGGAAACACCAAATGGGGTGAATAATGAAAAAGTCTTTAAGGCAGTGCTTCTCACACTTTAATATGCACACGAATCACTTGGAGATCATGTCAAAGTTCAGCTGTGGGGCCTGTGTTTCTGTATTTTTTAAAAAACTCCCAGGTTATGCCAGTGTTAGTGGTATATTGACCAGATTCTGAGAAGCAAGGCTCTAAGACAATGACTCAGCAGTCTAAGATCTGGGGGCACATTTACTGTTAGCCATAACCTTGGCCTTTTAATAAGCAAAGCCATCACCTGGCTTGTTTGTACAAACGCAAATAAGAGTATAGATACTGATTTGACAGACATGGTTAGTTATCAGAAATTGACTTTTTAAAACACATAATACCAAGGATTTGATTCTGATGCAGATAGCCCTCAATCCTACTTTCCATTGATAAACACTGTAAATGCCATGGAAAACAAAGCACTCTAAAGGTGGAAGGAACAGCAGTGCCATTATAGAAGTCATCCAATCCCTTGGTCTTATCACCCAATACCTGGAGAGAATAATATGTGCCTTTATAGAGTTGTTAGGATAAAATAAGACATGAAAGCAAAGAACAGCTGAGCCACCCTATTCAAGGGGTCAACAGAAATAGGATATGGATCCAGGAAAGAACCACTTTCAGCCAAACAGCAGAAAAGCTTTCCTATATTCTCTTGATTCTTAGGCTATAAAGGCAATTTACAAAAACACTACATTCACTCTATCCATTTACTAGCTAAGCAGGACTGATTCCTATCTGTTATTATTAAATGATAGTGGTTCTCTCTCTCTCTCTCTCTCTCTTTCCCGCTGTGTGTGTGTGTGTGTGTATGCATTTCATGCCCACAAGCATATACACACACACATATATGTGTGTATATATATATATATATGCTTGCAGATAAGCAACATATACATAAGCATATATGATTAAATTTTATAGATTTCTGGAGATTCTAAAGACACGTAATACAGCTAACCTTTAAACCAATGCTAATGTAGCTGCTATAATATGGCATTTTAAAAACACCTTTTTAATCATGCATGTTCTTAAATGTTAAACTGATTCATATGTTATATTCCCAACTTTTAAATCTCAAGTTCTACTTAGAATATCAAAAGAAATATAGAAAGTACCGAATTTTATATAAAAATTTCTAATGAACTATACTGGTCTGCTGTTATTACTGTAGCTTAACCCTGCTTGAAAGTTTATTACTTTTTCAGAGGGAAAGGGTCTTCAGCTTCTTTCTCAGACCATGCCTTATTGGATTTAAAAAAAAAAAAGAAAAAAAACAACCTTCAAAGTACTATCTTTCACTGCCTGTGGCAAGGACAAGGCTTAGGTCGACGCCTATTACAGAAGCAGCAAAAATATGTGGATTAAAAAGAAAAAAACACACACTATAGTCTCTTTGGTGTATCTAGACATTTTAAAACATGGATTAGACACACACAGACAGTACCAACATCAAAATCACAATCAGGTGAATGTACTTCATATGTATCTAATGTCACACATTTGACATAGAGCTTTTTTGTGACCATGCTTTGGTGTGATGTATATTTGTTGAACTGAATAGGGTCATAATATGAAGTCTAAAATATAGTTTGTTCTAGCACATTCTAAAAGGGTGAATCATTTGAAGGAGGTCTGTAAAATTATATTGTCTAAAGATAATCAGGTGACTAAAATAATTTTGGATTATTAGTTACATTACGAAATTTCAATAATAGATCCCTTTACTTCTTCATAATTCAGCCAAGAAACATTGAAAATTAACCCAAAACTTTCTTTGTTATAAGGTCCAGAATTATGTTCACTATCAACTTTGATGTTTTAACATCTACATGAAAGTAAGGCATTTAAAATGAAATGATATTTGTAAAAATTTCATGAGTTTTCTTTTCTACCTAAGGAGAAAAATTCAGTGTAAATATGTGTAGGTGTATTTCCTCCCGAAAACTAAACTAATTTTAGGCTTGGATTATAACTGGAATAATGTAACACAACTAGGGATGGTGACAATATTTAAATTCAGTGACTTTTTCTATCTAGATTCCTTTCAAACATAGGAAAACAAATGTACACCAGAAACTGGGAAATAAAATGTGTGTGTGTGTGTAGGTAACTTCCCAATAAAGAGAGATATATATATATATATTTATTTATATGGTCTTGGGTAAAAATGTAGTCATCTTTAACATATATCATCTAGAATCTGGAATAATTGGTTATTTATTGAAACATCCAACACATGACCTAATATAGAGGGAAAAATAGAGATGAGTGATACATATATGGATATATTTATATTTATAGAGATGAGTGATACAGATATGGATATATTTATATTATGGATTATTGGGGAACAATATCTCACTTTCTCCATATTTGTAACTATAATTGCATCAGACTTAACATGAAGTTAAGTGATGGCTATTGAAATAGCCACATCATCATAAAAATCTCTTTATTTCTAAATTGCAAAATGCCAGTCTGAGTTAAATCAAATGATACATGGATCGTTAGTGTTTCTGCTTCTAGTCTTGATTTGGTACACTATACATAAAAACTAATGGCTATTAATTTGGATACAATTTATGAAGTCATTTCACAGATTATGAATATAGGCAACAAGCCACAGTACAATTAAGAGTTTCTATGTTTTGGTCACCAAAAGAAGTTATAGATATTTTCATATCACATTTAAGTTTCCACAGATATCTTGAAATATCATTTACATCCAGCACAATTTCAAAATTACAGCATTTAATACACATGCTGCTAGATTTTTAGTGAAATGCATATTCTACTCTATCACAACTCTGTGAAATCATTTACTCTGTAATGTCCATATATTTAGTGTTATGCACCTGAAAACATTCTTGTAAAAAGTCCATATCGTTCAACAAAGGAATTCATGGCACAAAGTGATTATAAAAAAACACCTGTTGTATTTTTTTTTGCGGTACGCGGGCCTCTCACTGTTGTGGCCTCTCCCGTTGTGGAGCACAGGCTCCGGACGCGCAGGCTCAGCGGCCATGGCTCACGGGCCCAGCCGCTCCGCGGCACGTGGGATCCTCCCGGACCAGGGCACGAACCCGCGTCCCCTGCATCGGCAGGTGGACTCTCAACCACTGCGCCACCAGGGAAGCCCCAAAACACCTGTTTTTAAAGCATGAGTCATGTCATGTCACTGTTCTCTTGAAAACCCTCCAATGGCTATGCATTTCACTTAGAATGAAGTTGTTGTCGTCCTTTGATTTCCACCACCACTAGTTCTGGCCTCATCACTATGTTTCTCAAAATAGGAAGCATACCCCCAACTCAGAGCCTTTGTACTGAATGTTTCCTCTGCCTAGCATTATTTCCCTTCAGATTTAATCATGTTCTACTCATCTCCTTCTAGATTTTTTTTTTCAAATGTCACCTCATTCAAGTCTATGCTATTTTATTTATGATCACATCACTTCTTTAACATCTCTGTTTTCCTTAGTATGCTAATCACACCCCATAATTTACTATATATTTTTTATCTACCCTCCCCTAGAATATAAACTCCATTGGAGGAGGGATTTGTGTGTGTGTGTGTGTGTGTTTTCTGTTTTGTTACCCATAATATCATAATGTATTTGAGGTGCTCCATAAACTCTTGTGACATGAAGAAATAATTTGTAAAGGTAAATGATGCTTTCAGTATGGGTGGAAAACAGTATGCCACTGTAAATTAGCCCATTTTTACAACTGCTAAATGTAGAATTTAAGAAGGTAGACAGAAAATTGATGCTATTCCTTTATCATGCTGGTTAACTAAGAGTGTCTATAGAAAATATATTCGTTTCCTAGAGCTGCCACACAAGTTACTACAGTTTGGTGGCTTAAAACAACAACAATTTATTGCTTCACATTTCCAGAGGCTAGAAGTTCAAAATCAAGGCTTGGCAGGGCCCTTCCGAAGGAGGAAGTTTCAAGGGGAGAATTCTCCTTGACTCTTCCAGTGTCTGGTGTCCCTGGCGTTCCATGGTTTGTAGCAGCATAACTCCAACCTGCTGCCATCTTCAGACGGCCTTCTTTCCCTCTCTTTTATAAGGACCCCAGCCATTGGATTTTGGGCCCACTGTAAATCAAGGATGATTTCATCTGAGATTCTTAAATCAAGTATACCTGCAAAGTCCTTATGTCCAAATGAGGTTACATACACAGGTACTAGAGGTCAGGACCTGGACAAATCTTTTTGGAAAACACAATTCACTACAGAAGATAAGAAATGATTCAGATATTTCTGGATAAAGAAACCAGATTTTTAAAATTCACTTTGTCTGCAGAGAAGGATATTTATGCTTTCTTAATATTTTTTTCTAGAATTATAGGCCTCACTATTTTGGAGGATCTTCTAACTGATTTTGAGGAAAACAAAAAGGGTCTGTTATTAATAAAAGTGCTTTTAAAGTTTAAATGGGAGAAAGAGTAGCATTCTGAAGCAAGACTCTAAAGCTCTACATAGTTAAAGTGATTAAATACAAATTGACCTTTTGCATCCAAGCTGAAAGTAAACTATCTACAGACCAAGAACTATGACTTGATACTTTTCCCACTGGAAAAAAAGATAGAAACTGACTAATGAATGTATGCCACTTCTTTGTATAGATGCAATAGGTCAATCGTGGCTAGCCAGCTGGAGATTAGACTGCAACACAGGTTACCTACCTGTGAGATTTCCAATAGCTGTGATTAGAGAAGCATTAAATTAGAGGTTAAGTGCTCAATGGCTGAAGGAAACTTCTACTTTTATTGAGTACCTCCCAATGGCCAAAAGGAAATAATATATACTTCATAAACTAGATCTAAGTCTATACGAATATCTTATTTTAAAGGGTTGTTTTTTGTGTTAATGTGTTACCTAATATTATTGATTATCACTATTATCAAAAGTGATACATGTAAATTTCTAGCTTTTAATTCAAACTGTCAAATGTGAAAGTAAAAAAAAAAGTAGGAAAAAGACTTGAAAATGTTAGTTGGAAATAAGCTCAAAATGAGTGAAAAATATGGTATCACAATTAATAAATCTAAAGTATTCTTGAGTGGAATTTTTGGAAAAATATGCCTTAGTCAATGGTGGTTCAGCATTACAATTTTAATTCAGATTACAACTAGGATTTAGTGTTGAATTCTAGGCATAATATTTGGAGGATGACCTTTATAAACTACTCAACAACCAGAAAGATAAAGAATCTGGGAAATATGTCATATTAAAAACAGATGGGGGCTTCCCTGGTGGCGCAGTGGTTGCGCGTCCGCCTGCCGATGCAGGGGAACCGGGTTCGCGCCCCGGTCTGGGAGGATCCCACGTGCCGCGGAGCGGCTGGGCCCGTGAGCCCTGGCCGCTGAGCCTGCGCGTCCGGAGCCTGTGCCCCGCAACGGGAGAGGCCACAACAGAGGGAGGCCCGCATACCACAAAAAAAAAAAAAAAACAGATGAAGGAAGAGGGCATATTTAGCTTGAAGAAGATACTCAGAATAGAAACAGTGTTTGCATTAAATAAATTGAACCATGGACATGTGGAAAACAGTAAAACATAATAAAACCAAACAAAGCAGATAAGCAAAAAGAAAGTTACAACAGGCAAGATGAGAGTTATATCAATATGTAAGAAACACCAGCTAAGTTTGAGAACTGTTGAGCAGTGAAATGGGCAGATACTGAATTTCCATAACAATGACTACTGTTCACTGAAGTGCTTGGTGCTGAGCTAACTGCATTTCTCCGCTATTGCAATCAATCTCAACCACAATCCTATGAGGCAGAGGTTATTATCTCCATTTCCTAGAAGAGGAAATGTAAGTGATTTGTCCATGGTCAAACAACTAGAGGTTCTAAACTTACTATTTTAACCACGTTTATAGTCTTGGCTTTCTATGGCACACAGAATTGAGCACATCTGTTATGATTTTTTTAAAGGGATATCATGCATCCAGAGCATAGTATATCTGACTTCTAAATTTAATACATGAAAAAATGCTTAGAACAGTTCTTATAGTAAGAGTATCTGAAATGTACTGAGCGTGAAAAAGGATGATTCTTAGAAGAGAGTATAATCGTACAATCCTAGCTTATACAGATATAAAATGAATATGTGTCAAAGATTTTATTTAACTCACTAATTAATGAAGGAACCAGGGAGATATTACAAACGGTTCTAAGGAGAATTCAAAAAGCTACACACACACACACACACACACACACACACCATTTACATTGATGCCAAACTGCATTCTAAAGGGAGAAAGGGAAATCAATTTTATTTTGTTAGAAAAAAATTATTTTCATTCCTTTGGAAAATAATCTATGCATTGCTTTCAGTATTCTACAATGCATAGAGTCGTAAAATAGCTCCAAGACAATGAGAAGTGCAGAGATCCATTAGAATCAGACAACCTAGGAGGACATGCTTAGAAAGCACCTAGTAGTCCACTGAAGAAACCCATTTGGGACCATTTCAAAGTATTTCACAATGTTTCCTTCAAGTGTTTATAATTATGTTGTACAAGTCACATAGATTGGAAGTAGCAGAGGAGAAACTTAGAAACTTAGATCTGTTTAGCATGAAAGACGATGGCACTCTCCATATAGCCTCCCCAGAGATATTTGTATGTTGCATAGAAAAACTGACATTCATTGAATACCACATTCAGTGCTAAGTGTTTTATATTTCATGACAACAGTAACAACAACAAATAATTATTGAGTGCTTTCTGTATGCCAGGCTTTGTGCTAATTAATTTATGTGCATTATTAGGTATAATTTTCCTACAGGTCATAATGATAACACAATAGCAGCAGCAATAACAAAAGCAATAATAATGGTATCTCAGTTTAGTTAAACAGTTACTGAAAATCAGGTACCTGTTCTAAGTATTATCTATTTTAATCTTAACAACCACTGCTATGATTTAAGTAATATTATTACTGGCGAGGAAGTTGAGGATTAGACAGGTTGATGAATTTGCCAAAGTCACACAACTAATAATATTCCAGTCTAGGTCTCTTTGAATACAAAGTCTGTGGTTGTAATTATTAAACTACTAAGCTAAACCATCATAGATCATGTCAATGCACTTTAAAGTATACCTATTAGAATACAAAATTATTTCTTTATGACATCATACAGGCGAATATTAAACATGTTAGGTTTTCAGAAACATTCCTATAGTTTTAAAAAACCATGAATGGTTATATGTATTTTAAAAATAGTTTGCTTAGAAACATAAAAATTAAAGAAGGATTCATAACCAAATATGAAATATCCTCTTCAAGAAATCCACTCAAAGAGTAAATGATTAAACCATAAGTGGAGGGTTTTCTCTGACTGACTTATCATAAAAAATAATTATATAACAAACATTAAACCTTAGCCTCCTCTCCTGCCACTCCCTTATCCTCTTCCAAATAACATTCCTATAGGTTCTAAAAAAAAGAAGGAAAAATAGATAGTGCTCAGATAGAGAGAAAAGAGGTAAAATACACTACCAGCAGTAAATACTTATTTACATTTCATAAAATATATTCATTATTTTTCATTGACTAAGTAGGAATGTAGAATTTTGCTATGATTTATGCCAAAATAGATCATTGTAAGAGATCAAATATGTTATACAATATGCCTTTAATATTTGAAATATTCTTGATTAATCTTATTAAATGATTAGCTTGTACAGTAGTACATACAAGGGTTTTGATTGTCAATGATAAATTAATCCAGCTCCTGACTTAATGATTAAATATGCCAAATTCATAGAGATTGTGTTTTAAATTATTTAAATTATCTTTGTTTAGCCACATAATTGGAAGGAAGTAGTGGTGTGGATAATCCTAAATACTGAATGATTCCAAAATCATTTAGAATTGGCTTTGGGATGCATTTTAATTTGGAAGCAGATTTGTTTCCTAAGTTCATTTTGCATGAGCTAAAATTAAAATAGACAAATGTTATTCACAAAGAAGGTAGCATGGTCCAAAATGTTATGGTTGATAAGGGCATTTCAGCCTGGGATGTAGGTTGTACTGCTAACAACAACTAACAACAACAATAACAACATAACATCAACAATGAAAGAGGCTTGAGGAAGAAACTTAGAGCCTGTTCAAGAACATCCAATTTATAACATAATTTAGAGTTAACTGTATCTTATCATTAACTCCTGCCCTGCTGCTGTTGTTTCTGCCTCTAATAATCTTCTATTTTCACTTATCCATATGTATACAATAGTTCAAAGTATTCTTCAAGTCCCACATCCTTCATTAACAATAACTTTATAACTTGAGTACTGGGTCTCCCTCAGTACTCAAGTAAACCTAAGTGTTCCAGGAACTCCAAGATTTATTTATTTTTCTCTCCAACCACAAAGATTGAGGGTGAAGTATGGCATTCTCTACTACCACCTCCCAAGACAGGTCCCATTCTGACACTGACCCCCAGACCATGACTTTCATGCAAAAACAACTCTTACAACAAAAATCTCAGGGTAAATGTCAGGCTGGGTGCATTTCTGAAATGTCTATGTTTGTTACTTTAGTGGTTTGTGTACCTGAAAATATAGGCTTTTTCTTAATTAGGGTTGAAATAATGAAAAAGGTATGGAGTTAACAAAAGTTCATATTGCTTCCTGTTTCCCCATTATTGCCAAACAATAAAAACTTTAAAAGAGCAGATATAGCTATGTTCTGAAATAGAGGTATAGGGGAAATATGAAATTACTGTTCTATAAATGGAATGCTAATTACTACTATTGATATTAAATAATAATGATTACTGCAGCTGCTCTTACAACTACTAACAACAACATGATCAACACCAGCATTTATTGCTTATCATGTATATACTATATGCCAGACACTGTGCTAATGAATTCACATTAATTTTTTTAAATGTCATTTAGTAAAAAAATGAGCATATCTATATATTATGATTTAACTATGGGGATGGGGAAGTACCTTAAGAATAGATGGGGCTTTGTTTTTGGAAAACTCTGTCTTAGGAAAGGGAAGGCCTGGTTTCAATGGGGGAGTTTGAGACAAAGGTGTTAAATAATTCTTTATACTAGAGAAAAGGAAATCTTAGAATTGCCCTTTACACCTGGTTCTATGGGGGGAAAGGGAACCATGAAATTGAGAGATAAGGGCAAGAATAAGTAGAGAGCAGAGAGGGATAAACAAAGAAAGAAGTTAATGAAATAAACATCAGTGCTTCTTATCTACAAGGCTCTTCCAACACACTGGGTTCAAATTTGTATTCATAATTTTATTTGCTTTTTACTTACAGAGGTACATAACTCGTAAAAGCTCCAGGTCCCAGAAAACCTGGATCTGTCTCTAGCAGAGAGATGTTTCTGTTCCCAAGAAAAAGATACTAACTCTTCCAATACTCTTTTTTAATCTGGTGTCATCTTCCTCCACTAGTCCTAAAGGTTCAGTAAAATCTGATGTTCAGAGTAGTCCCAGGTTATGTGCTTACGCTCAAGGCCCTAAATTACTCAATTATAGTATTTTCAATACCACATTAAGCAGGTCAATTAAAATAATGTATCCAATCAAAATGACTTTATTTCAAATATCAAAATATTTGATACCAAATATCAAAGGGTGACCAAGGAAATTATAGGTCTAAATAAGTTTGAGGACGGTGGGATGCTTGAGGTTATAAAGAACAACCAAAATATATCCTTTTGGTGGATATCATGCTCACCTGGAAATTATGTTTCCATAATGAACATCAGATTATCAGTTTAAACTTGGAACATAGTGGACCCTTTGAGTTCAATTAAACATTGATGAGAAACTTTAGTTCTCTCGATCATCTTTACAATGTCTGCATCTAAACCATAGCTACAGTTAGCAACTAGACAGTAAGACTGGACTAAAGCCAGGTATTTTGCCAATAAAGAGGAGTCAGAGAAATAGCCTTAGGCCTCGCTAGCCACACTCATACCCTAAATCACACTGACACTCCTCCATCAGCCACCCACCCATCACCTGGCATCTGTGATGTACTCTACTGTTGTAAAGTAGAACCTGTTGGTGGAGAGGACTTTCCTTGCCTTTCAGAGACAGTTTGAAAACAGCAGTTTACAAGAAACTGCAGCAGGTATCAAGCTGGCATCTTTAAGCAGCTCTCTTGTTAACAGATATGCTTGCGTGAGTTAGACATTTGCTGATGTGGTTGTCTGTGGTGGCCTAAGTCCCAGGAGCAGAACAAAATTAAATAACCTGGTCCAGGTAAAGCACAGTAAAAAGCTGGACATTTAAGGCAACAGCAGAAGTATGTCTTTTAGGACATATTTTTGGTGAGAGTAAAAGTTCCCCAGAGCAAAAGGATATGAAGAAAGGGTACACAGTGAATTGAAGCTATACAAGTGCTCCTTTCTGAACTTGAAATTTGCCTTGGGGATGTGGTTACATTTAGACTAAGTAGACTTTAAATGATAAAAATTATCAAATGTTTAATGATCAGTGTGTGAGTCTGTGAGGTGAAGAAACCAAATTTTCCAGACTGTCATATTCATTCTTTTGTATTTAGTCCTGAAATCATCATCTCTATGAAGTCTCAAATTATAAAACATAGCATTTGATTTTATTTGGTTTTTTTTTTTTTTTTTTTTTTTTTTTTTTTTTTTTTTTTTGCGGCGTGGCCTCTCCCGTTGCGGAGCACAGGCTCCGGATGCACAGGCTCAGTGGCCATGGCTCACGGGCCCAGCCGCTCCGGGGCATGTGGGATCTTCCCGGACCGGGGCACGAACCCGCGTCCCCTGCATCGGCAGGCAGACTCTCAACCACTGCGCCACCAGGGAAGCCCTGCCATTAATATTTGATACCCCCTAACACCTTCAGAGTCATTTAAAAATGTTTTATAACATACATTCTTTCTCTCATTTTCAGGGGCTTGATCATTGACAAATTTGATTCCTTAAATAATACTGTTTTATATACCTCAACTCTGCTCGTCACCTCAAACTTTAGAATCAATTGATCACTAATTTTTATAGATAGTTGAGCTCATAAATATGGTCATAACCCAATAATTAATTCTCACTTTTCTACTTTTCTCAGTCTACATTTTGCATGTGACTTAGTTTTCATGAGTATCACCAGACTCCTTTTTTAAAAGATGTGCAGGAAAGTGTTAACACAGTGTGCTAGGTCTTTGGAAGGTCTTGCTACAGAGATGGGTATTGGCTGGCATCTGGAAACATGGCTTTTAAACTGTTCCACAAGGCTTTTAAACTGTTCCCTCTATCACTAACTGATAAGGTGTTTTACCATACAAGCCTAACTAGACTGTACAAACAGTGTGATTTATGGTGAACATCTGCTTTCCTTCTGGGATTCTAGAATTTTGATAATTTTGGATAGGGAGAGATTGCCCATGTGACCCCCCCCGCCAATCCCTTAAACTCTAAGTCTCAAATGGGCTTTCTTGGGAAGAATCAACTGTGCAGATGTTATTTCATTTCATGTCTGTGGGGGAGCACACTTGGGGTGATACCTTCAGGGACAGCATAGGAAGAATGAACATGGATTCCTCCAAAGCAGTCTGATACATCTTTCTCCCTCTCTCATCCAGCTGTATGGCCTTACTGTGTTGCTGCAATAATTATCAGCCATGAGTCCAACTATATGCTTAGCACTGTGAATCCTTCCAGCAAAGCACTGAACCTCTGATGGGAGTGGGATCCCTGACACAAGTGGTGTTAGAAGTGCTGGCGCATGAGACTTCTGTCTCAAATATAGTTCTCATGTCTGTAATGGCTCCCAGGACATTTCTTCTTAGTTGTCTTATCATTGTCTCAAATTAAAAGAAAATTTACTGTTACTTTAAATTCAAACACTTCACAGTTCTACAAATGGTATTAACATTCTTTAGTCTAGTCACCTACATTCAAAATACGAGTGATCTTTGAGAGCAAGGGCAATCTACAATAAAGAACAGAGGTTATGAAATCAAGATTTCCATCCCAGCTTTATTTCTAAATCCCAGTGTATTAGTTTAATGAACTTGGGCAAGTAGGACACAGCTTGACATGGAGTGGAAACTGAGCACATTGTAATTATTTACTAATTAACAATATTAATCATGTTATTAATTAACAATATTAATCATGTTATTCTTATTCCCTCTTCATACTACCATTCTACTATCATTGAAATATTATACAAATTGTATAACTTGCATTAGTAGAGTCATTAACTTTCCCTTTCTCACTGGGGCCACCCCAATCTGACCTCTTTTTCTCAGTTCTGCATAAGTACAATAATCTATTTTGGTCTCCTATTCCTCTCTAACCTGTTTTTCTGGATTAATCTTCTGAAGTGGAATTTTTCAAACTCTACTCCAGGGAGCCCTAACATTTCCTGTAACTCTCACAAAGATCAGTGAGGAGGGGAGTACGGAGAGCAATAGATCTCACATCCGACTACAACAAGAAATGCTCTGTTTTTTATCCATTTTCTATATTGTGCTTCTGTTTGACATTCTATTTGGACAAAGGCCTTGGTGGCTAATAAGTTTGTAAAAGCACTGTGCTAGCTGTCCTCAGGATCAAACCTGATCTCTTTAAACTCCAGATCCTCCACTTTTCGTTCCAACTTTCACTCTAATGTTCTCTACATAAGTCCTTTGTCTCGGTCAAAATGATTTCTTCATTAAACCTTCTGTTATCTGTTGAACTGTGCCCACTCAAAATCGGTATGTTGCAATAATAACCATCAGTACTTCAGAAAGTGATCTTATTTGGAAATTGGGTGGCTGCAGATCTAACTAGTTAAGATTAGGTTATACTGGAGTGGGGTGGGCCCCTAATCTAGTGTGATTGGTGTCCTTACAGAAAGGAGAAATTTGGACACAGCCATGCACATAGAAAGAGCACTACGTGAAGGTGAAGGCAGTGCTCAGGTTGATATAGCAGAAGCCAAGGAATTCCAGTGATTTCAGCACACCACCAGAAGCTAGGAGATAGGCATGGAACAAATTTCTAGTTCACAGTCCTTAGAAGGAAACAATTTTGCTAATACCTTGACTCAAACTTCTAGCCACCTGAACTGTGAGACAACAAACTTTATTGTTTAAGCCACCCAGTCTGTGGTACTTTTTTATGGCAGCACTAGCAAACTAATACAACCTCTAAACATACTAAGCACATCTTTATCTCCTCACCTTCGTTCTCCCTGCAATGCCTTCCTCAGAGATTCCCTCCCCCTTTAAGAACTAGCCCAGGTTTCTCAACCTTCCCAAACTGTTTTTTAGCTGCCTTAGCTTGTGGCAAACTTTAATTTTTTGAAAGACCTCACAGAACTTAATAATTCTCTTGAAAAATATTATATGCTATCTTATTGATTACTTGAAAATAAAAGCCAGAATCTCAATTTAATGTCATATCTTTAAACATAAAGCTAAATTAGAGTGTCATTGTGACCACTATTATCAACATTGGACATCTGCGGTAACTTAAGAGTGTATAAATTGGCTTTGAGGACACACAAAGGTATGAGTTATGTAAAAATAATAGGTAGTATCAACAAGTATAGAGAAAACACTTTCTCATATAATAAACACTCTATTTCAACTCTCTTGATATGAATTAGGAATGATTGGGCTTTCTGTTTTCACATGAATTTAAAAGACTATTTTGGTGATAGTCATCTTGCTTTGTTTATGGATTATTTTTGTTGTACTAGTGCAAAAGGACCTAATTATAGTTGACACACTTCACAAAGTCCATGCATACTAATGGTACGTACAGATTATTCAAGATAACTTTAAGAATCCTTTCTTTAATAATTAAAATGTGTTTCGTGTCCTTCTTAAGGTCTCCAATGAACTCAATTTCCAAATCTGAAATTCTACTTTCACTGCTGTTCCTACTGACGTAAAGCAATCAACATGGTTGACAGCTCTAAACACCTCAAATTATTGTCTCTTTTGAATTTTTCTCTCTTTTTCTTGTCTCTGAGGCTGCCTTCCCTATTGTCTACAATCTCACCCATTCTCAAGGATTCAGTTATCAAATAAATGCTGATGTTTATACCTCTTGTTCAATTTTGTCTCAGAAACACATTTACAACAGTTTCTTGGTCTGTATGCAAGCTGGTACATCATAAGTACTGTCTTTTCAGTGGCAAACTAAACTATTTTGCATGTGTAATGTCATTTGTGCACCACCATCACCCCATTCCGGTATCTAGAATTAGCTAAATTGACTGGATTTTGGTACTGTTAATAAATAATTACCCATTATTATTTCTCACTAGGTTAAAAGGCCACTATCACAGAAAAACACATATAAATGAAAACATTATTTGATATAAAAATCATGACTTTGGCCATTGTTAGTGGAAATAAAAATTTTTTTTTTAATGGTACAAATGAACTTATTTATAAAACACAAACAGAGTCACAGATGTAGAAAACAAACTTATGGTTACCAAGGGGGGGAAGAGGAGGGAGGGATAAACTGGGAGGGTGGGATTGACACATACACACTACTGTATATAAAACAGATGACTAATAAGAACCTAATGTATAGCACATGGAACTCCACTCAATACTCTGTAATGACCAATATGGGAAAATAATCTAAAAAAGAGTGGATATATGTATATGTATAACTGATTCACTTTGCTGTACAGCAGAATCTAACACAACATTGTAAATCAACTATACTCCAACAAAAATTAATTTTAAAAAAAGTATCCCCTCCTTTCACAGTATGAATTTTCTGCTATATTCACTTACAAATGATATTGCTAAAAATTAATT
The DNA here is from genome assembly GCF_002837175.3 of Physeter macrocephalus. Classification (NCBI taxonomy): domain Eukaryota; kingdom Metazoa; phylum Chordata; class Mammalia; order Artiodactyla; family Physeteridae; genus Physeter; species Physeter macrocephalus. The sequence goes on from NC_041222.1 coordinate 52,730,495, forward strand.
TAAAATTGGTGATTTAAAAGTGTATTTTGATTTGGTTTTGGATTTTGATAAGGATATTTGTAGATATCAAACACTTTTAATGTCTCTCCATTCTTCTTGTATAAATCTTAATCTTTTCAAACTAGCACTTATAGCCTTATACAAACTGATCCAAATCTAACTTTTCAGCTCTTTCTCTTCTACTGGGCCATAAAGCTTATATTCCAATTGAGCTAGTTCTTTGACACCCACTCAAATATTTGAGATTCCTATCTCAGTGTCTATAATTTTTTTCAAAAATGTTTCTTCCACATGAAATAATACCCTTCCCTTCTGTTTCTATCATCAAAAATCTTGCCCATCATTACCACAAAGACCACTTCTTCATCAACTTTTCCCCATTACCATAGGTCAGATTTACCTTCTCTTGATAATAGCCCTGATAGCTATTGATAGCTCTTGATAATAGCACTTGATAATAGCACTGATAATAGCCCATTATGTCTATAGTTCATTGGAAATATGTATTTCCTACTTAATTGTGGGTTTCTTTGAGGTCAAGTATCAATATGTACCTGACATTATCAAATACAATGTACAACAGAGATGCTTCACTGAAATATTTGCAGAACTGTCCTGCATTTGGCTGCAAAGATCCATCTTCTCTGTGGATACAGTTGCAAAATGAAAAAAATAGGACAGAATACTAAGTGATTATAAACAAAAACTCATTCAGTAAATCTTTTCTGAATTGACAGTAATAGTGCAAGTAATAACACATCTGAAACAAGAAAAGGTATTATACTGAAGGCAAAATTGAAAAAAAAAGTAAACTGGAACTACAGAAAGCAGATATATCATCCCTTTGGAGCCAAATCATACTTTAAGGTAGGCAGAGGAGCTGAAAATGGAAATCGAAGTGGTCTGGAAAACAGGACTCCCAGACCTTCTTTTATAAAGAATTGTACAAAGTAGGTCAGCACTGCTTAGAGAAGTGGTGAGAGCGCAGAACATTCAGAAAAGAAAGAAAGGAATAGATCCCTTAAAGCTCTATAAGCTAGCATCAAATGTAAGAAAAAAGGAAGAGGTGATAGTAATGTCAAGCAGCACAAAACAAGAAGAAAAATTGCATTTGTTGGAGGCTGGTCTGCAGAGGAGGTCACAGAAGACTTGCTGTGTTATTTGTGAGGAAAAAGAGAGTGGGAATAAAGCATATCTCTAAGAAAAACAATTGCTGTGTTTTCATTTTGGTCATCTGGTGTTAGTATCTAATATTGTTTAAAGAGTCAAAGCTCTGAAGAAAAAGATATCTGGGCTCATCTCCAAGTTCTGTCCCTTGGGAGCTAGATGGCCTATAAGTTGCTTAAGCGTCAGGTTTCTTCTCTGTAGCATAGAAACAATAGTAGTACTTACTTCAAAGCATTTTTGAAAGATAAAATAAGATACATCATTTAAACCCTTAGCATAAAACCTGTACTGTTAAGTGCTTGATAAATATTAGCTATTATTTTCAGTCTTTAAAGCATGCTATGTTTCAGAGACTCCAGGAAGGCTTTCCTGCCCTGAAATTCAGGACTGACTTCCAAATACTTAGGTTGTCATTATATTATACATTAAACACATCCCATTCTTTCATAACTCTATATAAAGAAGGATGTGATATATTAGGCATTGTCTTTACCTTAATATCTTTCATAATTGGATATCTGACCTGTAACTGAATAGAAGTGTTTATGTCAGGAGAGAGGTTATATGGGGAAGGGTAGAGAAGAGCACAATGCTAGTGCAAGGAATGGAAGATATATTCCTGTACAATTTTGCTAATGCTGGCTCTAGTATGCAGTGAAGTATAGCTGATCATCAACCTTCTCATCCCCACCTTGTGGGGGATTTTTGCATAGTTCATGTAACATGACAGTACTGGTAATTACAGTCTGAAAATCAGAAATAGACTGAAACCATATAGACCATACTTAAAAATAAGAGATGATGAGGAAAGATTCTGCTGCAAGCTGGGCTGGCACCTTGTCAACTACACACTAAAAGTGATGTAGTGATAAAAGACTAAATGAAAGAGAGTAAAGAAAAAGTATTGAAGCAACAATCATCACAGAGAATATTTATGTTAGTGGTCAGCAGTTAACACTGGTAACGCTTATTCTTAGGCATTTGTAATTTGTTGTCTTTTTTTTTTTTTTTTTTTTTTTTTTTTTTTTTGCTGTACGTGGGCCTCTCACTGTTGTAGCCTCTCCTGCTGCAGAGCACAGGCTCCGGACGCGCAGGCCCAGCGGCCATGGCCCACAGGCCCAGCCGCTCCGCGGCACATGGGATCCCCCTGGACCGGGGCACGAACCCGCGTCCCCTGCATCGGCAGGCGGACTCTCAACCACTGCGCCACCAGGGAAGCCCTTTGTTGTCTTTTTAAAAATAGATTATTGATGTAAAGAAATATTCTGTACATAAAAGAATGGAAATTCCATGAGACTTTTCAGCAATTATAGGACACCTGCTACAAAATGTTGCCTATGCCCCATTCCATTCTAATGTATCATTGACCAATATTATGGTTAAAAGTTTTCCTAGCTTCTCATCATTTTTTTTTTATGCAGACTCAATATGCCCTGAATGATTGTTGGACAGGCTTTAATAGAAATCTTTTAAGAGTGTGTATACTTACATATATATTACTCTCTTAAAAACAATTAGTTATTTTAATTTAGCAAACCCTTACCTGCCATATGATGAGCACTATGTTAAAAATGGGAATGAGAAGAGTCAAATGTATTGAGATGGAAACAAATCCTTTCTATAGCTAGATGTGGAACCCCTCTTAAGAAGATTGTTACCTGTGTTGAAAAAAATTTTGGTTAGTCTACTTGGAGTAGAAGTTAAGACCTCAGCTGATCCATAACACGAATGGCTCAACTATCCTCAAAATAAGTGGAGTGATGTGTTGGTTGATCTAGAGAGAAAATGTGTCTGTGGCGGGGTGGGGGTACATGAGTAAGAAAAAGAGGACTTGGAACCCCAAACTGTAGCAGGAGGTTTGTAGTAAGTCATGCTTCTTCCTCTTCAGTTTTGAGAGAAGGTGAATGTACTGTGTGTATTCTGTACATGTGAGCCAGGTCCCTTGAGGCCAGAGATCAGACTGTGGTAGGCATCTGCTAAGATGGCCCCCAGGGATTCCTTCCTCCTGCTGTTCATGCCCTGGTGTTTATGCCCTCCTGGTTTCTGTCATTGGCATTCTCTCTCTCTCTCTTAAGAATTTCTCTAGAGGAGGCCAGCTGCCATGGTCTGGGGACACCCAGGCAGCCCAGGAAGAAGTCCATGTGGCAAAGAATGTGATGTCTCTAGCACATGGCTATTGGAGGCTTTCATTGCAGCTGTCTACCAGGGTTGGTCAAGTTGATAAACTGGAACATGGAAGGTACAGGACAGTTTGGATGGGAGAGGGTTGAATCACCAAAGGGACTGGGGTGAACATCCAGAAGACATAGAGAACTGAAAAATCTCTCACAAGTATAAGAAAGACTAAGGAAATGTAAAGAAAGAAAGTTATTGGGGAATTACAGAAAATGCAGCAAACATGGAGTCTGACTCTCACACCTGAAAAACCGAAGTTGTGTCCAATATTTAACTCTGAGGGTCAGAGTATACCTAACTCACATATGGTTTCAGGAACTTCAAGGCAGGCACATAAATGACTACAACACAAGAATGAAATATAAAAGAGTACTCATGTACATTATATATCAGTATATAAATATGTAAGTGCATAAATAGTATAGATCACTTAAAATAACATAAACTAATAAAGTATAATACAGCATAAGTAATATGAAATATTATATGGAAAATAACTATCATACACCTAACATAACAAAAATAAATGATATGTAAGTAGAAATACAAGTAATACTTTCACCACAATAAACGGTAACAAAGTTAACTAATATATACCTATTCTTATATATTTATACAGAGAACACAAATTTTCAGAAATATATCTGATACATGCTAAACTAATCTTCAGTTGAAATATGAGTAAAATGGAAAGATTACCATTTGTGTAATCACTGTATTCAGTTCTTGTAATATTACCATTATTGCTAGTAAAGATGTCAAATTTAATTACATTTTCCTATACATTCCAGGAAAGTATAAAAGAGGGGTGTTGCTATATTTTATACATATACACATATATATATATTTTTTCACTTAGGTAATGTTTTGTCAAAACTTGTATATAGTGTAGCAATACCTAAAAGTGTTACACTGTTGAATTCTAAGGTTGCTTAAAGTGTTACACTGTTGAATGCTAAGGTTGTTTAAGACATTGGGACATTTTTCTATTCTATGTCCTCCCTGAATAATTAACTCACATTCTTTAAAAAGTGTTCCAATATTTTCACAAATTCTCTTTTTAACCAACCTGATTTAAGAATCTCTTTGCAATATTTAACCCAATTAGGTCAGTGTGGTCATTTTAAACTATGTTCAAACTTTCTTTGATATTCCTCCCTTCAAAAGGAGAAGACTGATCCCCGATTTACTACCCAGAAATGTAGGCTGGAGTTAGTCTCTCTAAATCTAATGAATAGAATGTGGCAGGAGTGTTACTATATGAATTTTGAAAATAAGCATATACACACACATAGAGGATCTCTTTTGGACCACTTACCCTGAGGGAAGACAACAGCCAGATCATGAGCACAGGAATATGTGTGAGGAGAAACACCGGGGAGGAACTGAGGCCTTCCCCCAACAACTAGCACCAACTTCCCAGCCCTGTGAATGAGACACCTTTAAATTACAACTCTACACCTTCTGAAAAGCCTGCAGGATGACAACTGACTGCAAACTCTCGAGAGACTCTGAGGCAGAACCACTCACTTAAGCCATGCCTTAATCTTGTCCCACAGAATCTCTGAGGATAATAATTATTGTTGTGTTAAGCCACTGTGTTTTGGGGCTTTGTAATACAGCAATTAATCTAATACAATCACCTCATTATTTTATATTCCATCTTCAATAAAGATGTATTAGGAAAAAGAGATCACCTTTTATGTAGGACAAAAACTGCAATTTAAAATGCACACAATCAATATTACTGCATTAGTCTTGTTTTTAATAGTGCATATGTTAATTTCTAAATCTGTGAATAGATGTGCCATTATTATGAGCTTCCATTGGAGACTGTTATATGTATGTGTTTAAACTTAATTCCAGATTAAGAAAGCACATTTGTAAATCCAGTTACTTAGCTGAAATCTCACAGAAGAATATTTGTAACTGGAATATGACATTTGATTCTTGCTCAAAATATTTACTTATCTACTTTGAATGAAATCATTACAGTTATAAAATTGTATCTTATTTTTGTGGTACATTCTGCCATTTTTCAAAATAATAAAAACAATAAACTACTGCTAGTTTACTTAGAAATAGGAAACTAAGTTTTATGTGAGAATTATTTCTTTAAATTCATACTGTAAGTTAATTAATTGACATACTTAGTGGAGTAACAAAATTCATTTTTTAATTTAAAAAGTGAGCATTTACTGTTTGGTATGAAGTAAGCACTTGCTTTAAATGTCTTTTATGTATTTGTTAATTATTGCTGCTGTTCTACCAATTAGGAAAACAAAGCAAAGACAAGTCAAATCACTTTCAAAGGGTCACATATTTAGTAAGTGGTAAACTGGGCTTGAACTCAGGCCTTCTAATGTGTATATTCTTAAGCATTCTGATGTCCCAATCTGGAATCCAGTTTTCCCACTAACACATAACAAAAGATCTGCAACAAAAGCTCATAAAAACGACACATACATCCACAGGTTCAAAATTAACATATGCCTTATTAAAGGCAAGACTAATCTAGCCATATTGATTGTGCACATCCTAAAATGCTCCTGCCTTTAAATACAAATTAGTATATGATCAAATTGCAGTGTAAGTTTTAACAGTTTTAAAATCTCCTCAAGACAACATACCTAATTCTATCAGAATAGATACATTAAAAAAAAAAATCAAACCAACATGCATTCTCTACAAGCTACTTGGAACTCCAAGGGAAAAAAGCAACAAGGTCACAAAACAGGTCCTCTTAATGGGGTACAATCTGAGGTTGCATTTATCTTAAACAAAGGATAATGGTAACCTCCAAAATGTAAGGAAGAAAATAGTAAAAAAAATTTCTAAGCAAAGACAAAGAATTGGTGACACTAAGGTAGACTTAGGTGCTGATCAAATTTGAGCTGCTTTCATTCCTGCTTTTTCTATTTCAGGACTCAAGAACTTGCTGCATTCTCCCCACTATTAGGAAGGATGAATATAAAAGGCAACCTACATTGCCTAAAAATAGACCTCAGGCCACTTTGACAAAGCACTCCATCCAGCAGCACTCTGCTGCCACACTTTCACTAAACCAATGGAGATGTCAGCTTTATCTATTTTGTTTCTACTGGAGAGCCCAGGGATTCTTCAATATTTTGACCTGTCTCCACTGGAGAGGAAGAATTTGATTTGTAAAAAGACATGGGCCTAATTTTGCTAGATATTAATGAATCAGCTAAGGAAGTCTCTATATGGCTGCAGGAGCAGTCTGTCAGCAACCCCACGACAAATATCTTTCTCTAACAGATTACAGTATGCTCACAAAAAATTCACTTCAGGATGAAATTTGGCATGTGGTTATACATTTCTGGGATAATCATAATTTTTCCCTTTCATTAGCAAGAAAAAAAAACCCCAATGTCTTAACCTATAGCACTTTGTTACAACTAAAATAACAAGAAAAATACATAATAAGATTAGTTAGTCCAGCTCTGATAAAAACAGAAAAATAGAAATACCCTCCTTTATCAAAAAAGAGTAGAAAAATAGACACACATTTTAACATTTATTTTGTACCCTACATACATTTTATCTTCCAAAAAAAAATGTCTACAGATTTTACCCTATCACAAGAAACATTAAAGGGCTTAGGTCATATTTTGAAAACTGTTATATTAAGACACTGTCAGTAATTAACATTTTCACTTCCAGAGGAATTCATTTAGGACCACTTTGATTTCTTGATGAAACCTCATTAAAGAGTATATCCATATTTATAATAAAATATGTTTTGCTTTTTTTCTGTTATACTTAAAATATGATCATGGTAGGAAAATCTGTAATGTAGATATAAACTTAATGACCAAATAAAAATTATTCAAAATCCCACCAGATATAATTATTATAATATTTGTGTTATATCCCCCAATTATATAGTTATATATGTACAAGTGTTTGTAAGTACACAATACAATTTTATTTAGCAAATAAAATACACAGAGATGATATTTTTGGTATATGCATTCTATTCCACTTCATATTCTCCTTATATCATGTTTTCTTAGATTCCTCTCCGTGCAAAGCTGAAAAGTAAATTAACGAATTCATCCATATATACACTTATACAGCAATCTATACACACATGCAGACATACAGTCACCCACCCATCCTTCTAGCCACCTATCCATACATACATACATAAACTCAAAAAATAGTTTAATGATACTGTCTCTTGCAAAAAAATCACTCTTCTATGTAATTGTTTACTAAAACCAAAAAAAAAATCTGTCCTATTTTAACTTATAATTTGTGGGGGAGAGAGACAACTAATAAATAGAGAAATATATGAAATGATTTCAGACAATGATATTTACTCTGAAACTGGCCATTCCTGGAAGAGGTTGGCATTAGGACCTCAGAGAAGGATAAGTCAAGTCTTTCCCAGAAGTTAATGATCACAGATAAATTTTGTACCTCTAGAAAATAAGTAGTCTCAAAGTTAGATTTTTATGAGGTGTAAGGAGGAGGATTTCTAAAGTCTATTAGCGTAGAATATCTAGAGCTAGACCAATTTAGCCCTGATTAAGTGGGTAGAGAAAAGTCAGGATAAGAAATTAAGCACTAAAAATCCTTCACCCTCCAAGCTTAGTTATACTGTAGGAGGAAAAGGAGAGACTTATGAAGTTGAATGTTTGAGACTCTAAAGTTATAGTTACCATCCTCCTCCCCATACCCATCTTGGAGAAATGCTTTGAGAGGGTTGGGAAGTCTTTACAAGTATCTAGTATATTTGGGGAAGCCCAAGAGCATTGGTAGTATGAAGGTGCTGCTGACAGAGCCAGTTGCAAGCAGAGATCCGGGGTTCAAAGATGTGGGTGGTGACTTTGAGTCTGAAAACAAATGACTGGAACCACAGCCAAGGGAATTTTTGTACTCAGTGGCAAAATGGGACCATAAACATTGTCACAATCACAAATATAGGAGCAAACTAGACTACTTGCAGCCAATGCCAGGAAGGACCCAAAAGATTCCAGGTGGAGGTGTACCTTTTCTATCCCTCTGCCATGGTGTGTAGGAAGTAGAAAGCACACTGCATATATACTCAGAAGCCACCTCAAAGAGGAACATAGGAGGAGGAGAATATCTAACTAATAAAAACTTAATTCTAAGAGACTGAGCTACGTAGTGAAATGCTTAGGATTATAAAAGTAAGACAGAGCTTTATTTATAAGTTCTGTTAGCCTAACTTTAATTTTCCTCTGTCAAAAGAAAGGTCTAGGAGGAAGATGAGTTTTAGAGATTTAAAAGCTACATTTCACTTTGCATATTTTAATATAGTGTTAGTAAGTCCTGAGCTCATTATAAATATTAAAGTGTGTGGTCAAAGGCTTTGACCCAAAATTTCTTCAGAAATACCTGAAATCAAGAGACAGACAGTTCCTAGAACTAGAGTTATTCTATCACACCCCAATCACTTGCCTTTATTTTTAACTCTGAAGAGAAAGGAATATGCATAAATATGAGACAACTGTACAATGTGGAAAAAAAGTCAAAGTCAAAGATGGTATTGCTTATATTCCTGCTCCTGCTCCCCTAGTTCTCAGTAACTTACAGGAAAAGAATGACACATTCACAGGTTGTTTCTGTCTACTGTACATCTAGTTTACTTTTCTTACTGATGAGAAATGCATAGATCTATTCATTTGTTCAACATAATCTGTATCTGGCATGATGCTAAGTGTTGAGGACACAGGGACACAGTTCCTTTCTTCAAGGAGATTATCATCTAGAAAATGAGTGTGCTAATGGAAATACAACTTCAACTCTTTGATCTGATTAGGCAGCTCTCAGATTTCATATTTCAATTAAAAAATGGCATCACTGTATTCTGTGTATCACATCACAAAAAGAATGGGAAAAAGAAGAGTAGCATAGGCTATGGATTAAATGGAGAGATCAAAATACTGTTGTTAATAATAATCACAATAAATAGGCATTATTTAATGAACTTATTACTTATCAAATACTGTGTTGTAAAATATGCATTAATCTAGTGGTCTCAACCTTGGCTGCACTCTTGGATCACCAGAGGAGCTTTTAATACCTCTGATGTGCAGGCCACACCCAGGTCAATTTAATCACAACCTCTAGGGTAGGAACCAGTCCTCAGTAGTATATTTTAAATCTCCTCAGTTATTTCCAATGTGCAGCCAGGTTTGAGCACCACTACATTAGATACAATAAAATACGCATTCTTTATTGAATATACCCTTGTGAAAATCAGGACTATGTTTAGTTTTTCAAAAAACCACTAAGGCTGAATAGTAACAGAGATAGTGTGGTATGTGAGGACAGATGTATGGTTTCACAATAAATAATGGGGTTTCAGTGTGCTTCCCACAGCTGGCTCAGTAAAATATTTCATTCATAGTAGAAGGGAATGAGAATATGTGAATCACATTCAAACGAATCAGAGCCATCCCTACCTATGACTATGTAGCAAGCGCAAGTAAGGAGCAATATCTATATTATTATTAAGAGACACCAAAGGGAAATTAGATATTACTGCCATGAAGCTATCTATCCTAGGATAGTCACATTGCAACACAAATTTCACTTGCCATTTTTTCCTCCTTATAGCATTTAGAAATAAATTCAAGATGATAAGATGCTATACATAGAAAATCCTAAAGACACTACCAGAAAGCTACTAGAGCTCATCAATGAATTCAGTAAGGTTGCTGGATATAAAATTAATGTTCAGGGGGCTTCCCTGGTGGCGCAGTGGTTGAGAGTCCCCCTGCCGATGCAGGAGACATGGGTTCGTGCCCCGGTCCGGGAAGATCCCACGTGCCGCGGAGCAACTAGGCCTGTGAACCATGGCCGCTGAGCCTGTGCGTCTGGAGCCTGTGCTCCCCAACGGGAGAGGCCACAACAGTGAGAGGCCCGCGTACCGCCAAAAAAAAAAAAAAAAAAAAAAAAAAATTAATGTTCAGAAATCTGTTGCATTTCTATACACTAACAATGAACTATCAGAAAGAGAAATTAAGGAAACAATCCCATTATCATTCCATCATAAAGAATAAAATACCTAGGAATAAAACCTACCTAAGGAGGCAAAAGACCTGTATTTTGAAAACTATAAGATGCTGATGAAAGAAATTGAAGACAACACAAAGAGATGGAAAGATATACCTTACTCTTGGATTGGAAGAACCAATATTGTTAAAATGACCATACTACACAATGCAATCTACAAATTCAATGCAATCCCTATCAAATTACCAATGGCATTTTTTCACAGAACTACAACAATTTTAAAACACAAAAGATCCCAAATACTCAAAGCAATCTTGAGAAAGAAAAAAAGGAGCTGGATGAATCAGGCTCCCTGACTTCAGACTATATTACAAAGCTATAGTCATCAAAACAGTATGGCACAAAAACTGCTATATAGATCAATGGAACAGGATAGAAAGCCCAGAAATAAACCCACAAGTTTATGGTCAATTAATCTATGACAAAGGAGGCAACAATATATTATGGAGAAAAGACAGTCTCTTCAATAAGTGGTGCTGGGAAAACTAGACAGCTACACGTAAAGGAATGAAATTAGAACATTCTCCCACACCATATACAAAAATAAACTCAAAATGGATTAAAGACCTAAATGTAAGACACTATCAAACTCCTAGAGGAAAACATAGGCAGAACACTCTTTGACATAAATCACAGCAATAATTTTTGGGGTCTGTCTCCTAGAGTAATAGAAATAAAACCAAAGGTAAACAAACAGGACTGAATTAAAATTAAAACCTTTGCACAGCAAAGGAAACCATAAACAAAATGAAAAGACAACCTATGGTCTGGGAGAAAATAATGGCAAAAGATGCTACTGGCAAGGGATTAGTTTCCAAAATAAACAAACAGTTCATACAGCTTAATGTCAAAAAACAGAGAAACAAACAACCCAATCAAAAAATGGACAGAAGACTTCAATAGACACTTCTCCAAAGAAGACATACAGATGGCCAACAGGCACAAGAAAAGATACTCAATATCACTAATTTTTAGGGAAATGAAAATCAAAACTACAATAAGGTATGACCTCACACCAGTCAGAATGGCCACCATTAAAAAATCTACAAATAATAAACAGCACAAGAAAAGATACTCAATATCACTAATTTTTAGGGAAATGAAAATCAAAACTACAATAAGGTATCACCTCACACCAGTCAGAATGGCCACCATTAAAAAATCTACAAATAATAAACATTGGACAGGGTGTGGCGAAAAGGGAACCCTCCTACACTGTTGGTGGGAATGTAAATTGGTACAGCCACTGTGGAGAACAGTATGGAGGTTCCTTAAAAAAATTAAAAACAGAGTTACCGTATGACCCAGCAATCCCACTCCCGGGCATAGATCTGAAGAAAACTCTAATTCAAAAAGATGCATGGACCCCAATATTCATAGCAGCACTATTTACAATAGCCAAGACATGGAAACAACCTAAATGTCCATCGACAGATGAATGGATAAAGATGTGGTATATATATACAATGGAATACTACTCCGTCATACAAAAGAATGAAATAGTGGCATTTGCAGCAACATGGATGGACCTAGAGATTATTAAACTAAGTAAAGTAAGTTAGAGAAAGACAAATATCATACGATATCACTTATAGGTGGAATCGTAAAAAAAAGGATACAAATGAACTTATTTACAAAACAGAAATAGACTCACAGACATAGAAAGCAAACTTACAGTTACCAAAGGGGATAGTGGGATTAGGGGAAGTTAGATAAATTAGGAGTTTGAGATTAATATACATACTACTATGTATAAAATAGATAACCAACAAGGACCTACTGTATAGCACAGTGAACTATACACAATATTTTATAATAACCTATAATGAAAAATAATCCAAAAATATTATTTTCAGATAATTACTTTGCTGTACACCTGAAACTAATACAATGTTGTAAATTAACTATACTTCAATTAAAAAAACAGCAAAATTCACAAATTTGTGCTCAAAGACATTCTCAAAAATTATTTGTAACACTAAGGAACTGAAAACCAACATATATGTTTACCCATAGAAAATGGTTAAATAAATCTTGATAAATCAACATAATGGAATATAAGGTATTCATTAGAAAACACGATTTGGGTTCCCTCTGAACATTGACTGTGGGTGGTTGGATAATTTGTTTAAAAGAAAAGTCAGTCAACATATTCATAAAGTCCAATAAAAATTTTATTGGACTATATTATTGGCCTACATTTTCTTCCAAGTTTTAAGTTTGCTTTTTTTTCTATGTGTTTTAACTAGCCAACAACAAAATAAATGATATGCATATATGGTATATACATATGTATCATTAAATATAATGATCAAAGAAATTACAGCTCTTTCTCAATTTCCAATGGGGTTATATCCGGATAAATCCATTGTAAATTGAAAATGTCATTAAGTCGAAAATGCATTTAAATATATTTAACCTACCAAACATCATAGCTTAGCCTAGCCTACCTTAAATGCGGTCAGAGAACCCTTACATTAGCCTACAGCGGGGCAAAGTCATCTAACACAAAGCTTATTTTATAATAAAGTATTGAATTCGTGTAATGTATTGAATACTGTAGTGAAAGTAAAAACACAATGGTTGTAGTGGTACAGAATGGTGTAAGTCTATAGGTTGTTTACACTTGTGATCAAGGGGCTAACTGGGAGGTGCAGCTCCCTGCCACTGCCCAGCATCATGAGAGAGTATCTCCCACATATCTCTGGTCTGAGAAAAGATCAAAATCAAAATATGAAGTACAGTTTTTACTGAATGTGTATCACTTTTGCACCATCATAAATTCGAAAAATTATAAGTCAGACCATCGTAACCTGTCTGTACTTAAAACAATATTTTTTAAAATTTGCTTCTGAACACAGGAAGTGATCAGTTTAAAAGCTTAATCTGATGTCACTCACTCATCAATACTATGTTATCTAAAGTGGGCTGTGGCTGTAAATTTATCCAATTAATCAAACTTGGCTGTGCAAATGTAATATTTGTGTATATGTGTATAATTTATGAACCTTTTTGGTAACTTTTCTTTATTTCTTATTGAAATTAAGGTTTAATTTAAATAAAGTTCACCATTTTTAATGTAAAATATTGACAGTTTTGATAAATTCATATAGCTGTGGAACTACCACCACAATCAAGATATAAACTGCACCAACACCCCCAAAATTTACCTCTGAAGTTGTTTGTAGTCAACTCCTCTCCTCATCCCTAGGCCCAGGCAACCACTAGCCCATTTTCTGTCACTATGGTTTTACCTCTTCCAGAGTCTTACAATATACAGCCTTCTTTCACTTAACACAATGCATTTGAAATCCACCTCTGCTGTTGTGTCTATCAGTACCTTGCAGTACTCTGTTCTATGGATATAACACAGTTTACTTATCCAGATACCAGCAGAAGGATGTTTGGGTTGTTTCCAATTTGTGGCATTTATGACTAAAGCTGCTATAAAATTTGCATATCAGTTTTCGTGAATATATTTTTATTTCCCTCAGAAAAACACCTAGGACTGGGATTCTTGTATGGTATGGTAAGTTTATGTTCAATTTAGAAAGGAACTCCCCAACTACTCCCCAAAGTGGCTATAAATTTTTGCATTTTCACTAGCAGAGTAGGAGAATTCCTATTGGCAGCATTTCATGATAAACCTTTTTTTTTTAAATATAGCCATCCTTCTAATTATGTGTAGCTATCTCATTGAGGTTTTACTTTGCATTTGCCTAATGATCTGGTGCATCATTTTTAAAATGAGTTTATATGTCATTTGTATAACTTTATTGCCTGTTCAAACATTTTGCCCATGTTTAATTGGATCAATTTTTCTTATTAAGTTTTGAGAGTTTTTCCATATGTATTGTTTACAAGCCATTTATCATATATGTAATTTCCAAATATATTTTAGTTTTGTCCTTGCATTCTCTTAACAGTGTTTTTCAAAAGCAAAAGTTCTTTATTTTGATGAAGTCCAATTTACTTATTTATTTTCCTTTACTGGGCCATTCTTTTGATGTACTACTTAAGAAATATTCACTTAACCCAAGGACACTAAGACCTTCCCCTATATTTTCTTCCAGAAGTTTAATAAAAATTGAAGCTTTCCATTTAGGTATATGATCCATGTTATTTTTTTTTCTTTTTTATCTGTTATGAGATATAAATTGGGGGGGGGGCTTTTGACATATAGATATTCAAGAGTTTGGTACCATTTCTTGAAAAAAATTCTTTATGGGAGTTTTGTCACCTTTGTCAAAATTAAATGACCATATGCCTGTGGGTCTATTTCTGGATGGCCCATTCTGTTCAATTGTCCTATATGTCTATATCTTTTTGTTAATACCACACTGACTTGATTTGTGCTGCATTATACTAAGTCTTGAAATCAGGTAATGTAATTCCTCAAATTATTCTTTCTTTTCCCCAAAATTGTTAAGGCTATTTTAATATATTTGTGTTTCCATATGAATTTTAGAATTCATTTGTTGATTTTTAAAAAACTGCTAGAATTATCATCAGAATTGCATTGAATTTATAGATCAATTTAGAGAGAAGTGACATCTCAATATATTGGTTATTTCAATTCCTGAACATAGTATGTTTCTCCATTTATTTAGGTGTATTTTGATTTCAAGATACAATTTTAGTGTCTTGATCTTGGACATAATTTATTAAGTTTATATGCAAGAATTTCATGTATTTCTAATGTGTTTTAATCACTAATGTAATCGACACTGTTTTAAAATTTTATTTTCAGTGGTTAATTGCTAGTATGTAAAGATACAATTAATTTTCGTATACTGACCTTGTATCCTGTGACATTGCTAAACTTTCCTATTAGACCTAATAGCTTTTTTGGGTATTTTTTCGGGGGAGGGGATTTTCTAAGTAGAACATCATGTAACCTGCAAAAAAAAAGTCTTATTTCTCCTTTTCCAATTTGTTTTCTTTCTATTTATTTATCTTCTTGCCTTATTGCACTGGGTAGGATCTCATTTTCAGTTATGAATAAGATTGGTAAGAAAAGACATCTCTGCTTTAATTTGAATCTTAGGTTGAAAGTATACAGTCTTTCAGCTTTAAGTGTGATGGCAGTAAGTTTTTATAGACGACTTTTATCAGTTTCAGGAAGCTCTCTTCTCATCCTAATGTGCTCAGAGTTTTTATCAGGACTAGATATTGAATTTTGTCAAAAAAATTTCTGCATCTTCTGAGATGATTATACATATTTTATTTCAGTTTTTTGATACGATAAATTAGAATGATTGACTTTAAATATTTAAAGTCTTGCATTATTGAGATAAACCTCACTTGGTCATAAAGTACTGCCATTTTTATACACTGTTGGGCTTGGTTTGCTAAAACTTTAAGAACTTTTGCATTTATATTCACTAGGAATATTGTAAAGAATATTAGTAAAGACTTGGTATTATTTCTTCCCTTAAATGTTTGATATAATTAATCAGTGAAGCCATTTAGGTCTGAGGTTTTCTTTACCAGCGCTGGCACTATTCAGGTTATCAATTTCTTCTTTAGTGAGCTTTAGGTAGCTTTTACCTTTCAAGGAATTTGCACAGTTCAAATAAGCTATGGAATTTATTTGCCTAACATTATTCATAATACCATTTAATATCCTTTTAATGTCTGTAGGATCTGTAGTGGTGTCCTTTATTCCTGATATTGGTAATTTGTGTCTTCTGTTAATTTTTCCTGATCATTCTGGCTAGAAATTAGGCATTTTATTGATATTCTCCTTGTTCTGCTTTTTATTCATCCAGTTACTCTTCCAACTATTCATTAAGCCATTCAAAAAGCTTGTATTCAGTATCTCCTATGTGTCAAACATTTTGATAAATACTCTTGATACAACACAAAAAAAGACATAATATATGGGCTAGGAATAAAAAATCCAGTGAGGGAGAAGAAAAGTGTACATATGATTGAGTTATTCACAAAGTGCTATCTTTTTTGTCCAATGTTAATTTTTTTTTAAAGGGAGGTTGCAATTTTTAATTAATTAATTAATTAATTTATGGCTGTGTTGGGTCTTTGTTTCTGTGCGAGGGCTTTCTCTAGTTGTGGCAAGCGGGGGCCACTCTTCATCACGGTGCGCGGGCCTCTCACTATCGCGGCCTCTCTTGTTGCGGAGCACAGGCTCCAGATGCGCAGGCTCAGTAATTGTGGCTCACGGGCCCAGCTGCTCCGCGGCACGTGGGATTCTCCCAGATCAGAACTCGAACCCGTGTCTCCTGCACTGGCAGGCAGATTCTCAACCACTGTGCCACCAGGGAAGCCCCAATGTTCATTTTAAACAAGGATTTAGATGAGATCATTATTAGGCATCCCCAAGGAATAAAGAGGGAAAGGAGGAAGACAACAGTTATCAGCATAAATTGCAAAGCTTTTTCTAACAAGATGGTTTAGGACAGTCCATTGAATTTCTAGAACTGCTACTGACTTCATGGCTACCCATTGTCCTTTTCTTATTAGAAACATAAAATCTTTATATATTTAATAAAGGCAATGCTAAATTCATGGGGTTTCTTTGCCCACATATAAAATCTGAAAATGCAGTCAATTTTTATATGGTCCATTCTCTCTGCATTTATGAAATTATTAATTGCAACAATAAAAATAAAGTAATAAGAGCTCTATTCTAAGAACAATTCATTTAATTAAAATCCCAATTCAACATATCATAATTCAACTCACAAACTTGGGCAGTGAAATGATTTTGATATTGCTGAATAAATTGACTAATCAAACTTTACAGTAATCCAAAATGCAATGTAAAGCCTTACAATAAAAGTACACATTTATAAGTTGATTTTTAAAATTTGCATAAATTGTTTAATAAGAATTCACTATTACCTGTCTACTTATGCAGATATGCATGAATCAGATAACTGATTTCTCTTGGTTAACCAATCCAGGGGTAAGTCATTGGAAAATAAACAAACAAACAAAACATTCTATTTCACTGCTTATTAATTTTCCTTCCTGCTGCTAAAAAATGTGAATGTTTCAGAAATCTCCATATGAGTTTCATAAATCTTCAATCTTTATGCTGATTGGTATAACTAAAGAGACCATTCCACTGCTAGGTTATGAAATCAGTTTCTGCTTACATTCTAAGAACTATCATTACCATTTCAAATTCCAATATGTTAGCTCTCTTGATCCCATTTTCTCTGTCTGCTGGAAACCCTATTTTGAGTCTTTTTCTTTCCATATCTCTCACTCTTAATTGCACTGTCCTTTGAACTTTTCCCCATCTATTTTGAAGCAGATATCATTTACTCATCTGCTCTTTTCACCTCCTATTCAGTCTTACTCCTTTATTTTTAACTTCTAGAAATAGCTCTTTCCCTATTGAACTGCTTTCAGCAATTTCTGTGGGCAGTTTCTATCCTCTCTATTTATAATAATAATGAAGACAACCAAATAAAAATAATAATGAAGAAGAAGGAAGATGAGAATGAGGAAGAGGAGGAGAAGAAAAGAAATAAGTTAAACTATTTGAAAACATAATATAATCAGCTACCTACCTATAATTTTTATGAAATAGGTACTGATCTGAGTTTAAAATAGATATTGATGTTCAGAAGATAAAATTGTTTTCCCAAGATTACTTAATTCATATTCATCATTTAAAACTAGGTCTAACTGCTAATAGCTACCACTTATTGAGTACTTCCTATATATTAGACCAAATATATGCATTATCTCATTGAACAAAATAACCCCTGAAGAAAGTACTATAATAATAATCATATCACAATCTACTGAAGCTTCAAAGGTAGACGAAATGGTTTGCTCAAGGTCACATACTGAGTGAGAATGTTGTTATTCAAACCCAAGTAGTCTGGCACTGGAACCAGGGACATTAATCTCCCCTTAATACTGAATATTTTTACTTTATTAAGCTATGTTACATACAAAAAATTTGGTTGTTTGTTATTTTTGTATTTTTCTTTTCTTAATTAGCCATTACTTCAGGAAGTAATATAAGCACAATATATTACTCAATGTTAAAAACTAGGTTGATTCCAAAGTGAATATATAGTACAAATCTATATCAGTATTAATCTATCTAGACAAGAGAGAAAATATCAAAGAATAAAGGAATAAAATTTAAATTTTTATTATTTTTATTGTTTTAAAAAATCATCCTTATTTTACTGAATATATTTTTAAATTCCAACATTTCTAATTAAAAAATGATTTAAATTTTATTCCTCTCAAACTGACCCACCAAATATGTAAACTTCTCATCTGGGCCAGTTTTCACCACCATTGCTATACTCTTCCTAGACCATAAATCCATCCCTCATTTTAACTTGATTTTAAATACAATCTTCAAACATGTATATTACATATTACTTAGAAAACATTATGTCATCTTTTGAGATAACTGTAAAACAGAGACAACCTTTAACTATGATAGAACTTAAAATATTTGCATTCAAACATATTGTTATGTGAATACATTCATTTTTTTAACATCTTTATTGGAATATAATTGCATTACAATGGTGTGTTAGTTTCTGCTTTATAACAAAGTGAAACAGTTATACATATACACATGTTCCCATATTTTGTCCCTCTTGCGTCTCCCTCCCTCCCACTCTCCCTATCCCACACCTCTAGGTGGTCACAAAGCACCGAGCTGATCTCCCTGTGCTATGCGGCTGCTTCCCACTAGCTATCTATTCTACGTTTGGTAGTGTATATATGTCCATGCCACTCTCTCACTTTGTCACCTAGGGGGAAGCCTACCCTTCCCCCTCCCCACATCCTCAAGTCCATTCTCTAGTAGGTCGCGTCTAAACTGACTGGAATAAATATGGTTCAATCATTACAATTCCATTGAAGTTGCTGTTATTTTTATACCCTAAAACATATTTTTCATTTCATATTCCATTTCCAAATTCAAGGTATATAGTTTATTTTTCATATACAGAGTAAAAGACAAGATTGAAAATCAACTCAGTATACTTCAAATGGTGGGCAAGTTAGAAAAACAATTTTTTCTTGAGCTAAAGAAGGTCAACATCTCAAACACAACATATTCTTGAAGAATATTCTTCAAAGTAATCCTTTTCAAAAGTACATCTAAAATCAAGAATGTCTGCAGAGTGTTATTTTGAAGTGAGCTAATGCCAAAATATTCCAGTCATCAGAACACTCAATCATAAGACAGAGAAAATCTATTGACAATCTTCTTCAAAGGGTTACTGACAGTATTATCATATTTGTAACTCAAACAGTCCTTTTTTATTTCATTTTTTGCAGATTATTTTCATAATATTAGCCTTCAGTAAATACATACTGCAACTCGTATGGCAATTAACTATTTTTAACACGAAAGGACACAAAATTTTAAAAGATGGGTTGGCCTGAAACACAGAATGGAACAATGCTATCTTTATCCTTTCAAGTGGGAAATACAGTTTAAAAGCAATAATCAACTGATATCTAGCCTTCACTGCATAAAAATGACCAGACTATCATTTAAGAACCTTAAGGGGCTATAAAATACAGAACAGAAGACAGTTATAATCACATTCCTTCATTTTCATTTCTACAAAATCTACAAATCTACTTTAGCACTTAAGTTAAATGGCTTCAAGACGCCCATGAGACTGAACACTTTAAGTATGAAAATGACTGCCATTTAGTGGACCAATCAATTAGCTTGACCATACACTTTTATGGTTCTTCACCTGAACTTATTTATTGCTTCTAGCCAAGTGTTTTCCAAATCGGTTGTTTTGTGTCCCATCATACTAGGTTTGTCATCAATGCATTATATTTAATGTGCTTCCACTGAGATTGTTCAAGCCTACCTGAAAAACCTCATTTTACAAGGAACTATTATGGAATGCCTATTTGAGTATGTTCTAGGACCACTGTATTCATCTGAATTCATATTACTGTTTTGATGTTCTTCATGTGCTTGTATAAAATACAAAGGAAAACAATATGTGTGATTTGTGTTGTCCTAATAAATCTAGTAGTAATTGAACAGTTAGCTGGATGGGTCACAGATAAAGGAATCATAGAATCATAGATTTACCTGAAAGATGATATTCAAATAGAAGTACTCAAAATAATATGTAATATATTATTACGTATATTATGTATACACACACACACACACACACACACACACACACACGCATGCACATACTCATCTTCAGATCATTCCTGACGATTTAAAGGTTTTAGGAATGTAAAGGATAACAGAAAACCTGGTAAAGTACACTGAGCTTGGAAGGGACCATGGGATTAGGTTGAATAAGAAAGAATACATACTTATTAACATGCATCTGAATTATGAATTTACACTACTGGATCTACAATTTAAGCTGAATTGCTTAAAACTGACAAGGGATAAGAAAAGAAGGAATAAAATCCTCTCATCTTTGAAGGTCTGAATAACATGTACAGCTAGAAGCAATGGCAAATATCACAGTGCTAAAAGGACTCTCAGAGTCTGGTACCTACAGAAATAGAAACTCAGTTTGGGAATCTCAATGGAAGAGCCGACAGTCCTGACCTGGAGGCTTTAGTTACACAGCTCAAAAGATTATCACACTGTGACTGGGCTATTATGTCTTGTATTTGCTTGAGAGTAACATTGAGTTAATCCTTCCACATTTAAGATTCTACTTTTATTTGCCAAGAGTCATCTTCAAGAGTTTTAAATTAATTTTTGTCTTCAATGAGGGCCTGACATCATGGATTTTAGTAATTATAAAAACCATAACTTAAAAATCACTAAAACATAATAACTTGTAAGGTTTCTGTGTTAAAATAGAATTAAATATGGGAAAATAATAAACTTTCAAATATTGAAAACACTTTGCCCTGTGTGGAAAGTAAATAAGTGGCTTTGTTTTATAATGATCTCCTATTTTTATACATAGAAGTGTGGCTAGTAAAATGTTTTGTTTAGTTGCCAAACAGTAAAAAATTGAAGTCTTAAAAAAGTCAGTGTTTTCAAATTAATATTATTGCCAAATTTAGTGTCACAATAATAAAAGCCTTAGTATAGTTAATGAATAGTAAATAAACATAATTTAAAAAATAGAAGATAAATTCAAATGTTTGTTACAGATACAGATTTTCTATAAAGTTTGGGACACTTAAAGAAATATTTTCTCTAAAGGAGAATTAAAACACCCTAAATAATTACCCCTACCTAAATATAATATCATGCTTACTTAGTTGTAGAAAACTGAAACTTTTAAAGAGATGAGCTCTATAAAAAGTGGAGGACATTTAAACATATACATATACATACATATATACAGAAAGAGAGAATATCTGAGTTTTTAATTTTAATTGTTAGAGATATTTAGTAATTAAGGCAGTTAAAAAGCAAAAAAAGAAAACACATAATGAGAAAAAATGTTTGATAGCTTACATCTGTCTTTAACATCATGTCAGTCTGCATATTAATTGAACAAAACATTTGCTCTTTTTGATGCTGATGCTTTTTTTTTGTTTGTTTACTTGAAACAATCATTTTCATAGATACTCTGAAAAAAAGCTTTAGTGTCTTGTTCATTAATAATTTTATTAATTCAACGAGTAATCAGGTGCAATTCATCAACTGCACAACACTTTGTGTTCTATTTTTGCTAAATGCTTTTTCTCTGGAATTTAAATTATAAAGAAAGAGTGGCTGACTAATCTGAATTTCTCAATTTATTCATGTTCAATGAAAAGCTATTCATCAGCATAAACTCTGCTGTGAGTTCAAATCAAATTCAAGCCACCTGGGAGTAAACAAAGTTGCTCTTCTTCCCTAACACTTAGAAGCAGATAAAAATAACACATTTTCAAGAAACTCTGGATACTAATATGTTTAACTGAAATAAAACAGACATGGCAAAGCATCAGGCATTTCCACTATATCAGATGATTTTTCCATGCACTACCCACTTCTAAAATAGGCTTTTATTAGTTTTATTTTCATCATATAATGTTGATTTCTTTTACACCTCGCAGGTATAAAAAAATCAGTTATGTTCAGTACTCCAAGATATGCAAAAAATCTACAAGATTATTAATGTATTCCTTTTCTTTTAAAACATTTTACATATAAATGGAATTTGTGATTAAAATATTCACTTTCAGAATTTTTATTAAGTATTCAAATCTCACAGGCCTATAAATCTATAGTTCAGTACCTACCTGTTTGGATTTTATAGATGCTTATTCTTTTAAAATCAGGCATTTTTCATAATAAACATATGACTAAAAGTGGTCTATGGAGTAGAACTGATGCTTACGTGATTTTGAGGGAAGATCTCAGAGACAGTCCTTTAGAGACTCTTCTCTAATAATAATGGAACTAAATTTCAACTATTTTTGTGCACCATGCCGATATAAAGTTATATCTGTAGCTGGAGAGTTTTGGGTCTATGTATACTTGTGTAAATAAATTATCAGTCAATTAAAAAGCAAAGGAACTATTGAAATGGTAAAGCTCCCATTCCCTTTTATTTATTCTTCTTGATGATTCAGGTATATTTGGATTTAGCCTATAAATATCCACACATCACAGGTGATCCTCAATTCTTAAACTTCCTGAACCTACATCCATTTCATCAATAAAGGAAATAACCAATGGATACATGGGCTAGTGCTGCCCACCAGACAACAGCTATGCATTGGCAGCGTCATTACCTTTAAGCACAGGTGTCTGAAATTTTTGAACATTTTATGGCAATTATCATTTATTTCTTCACATAATAAGTCAAAATGTTAATTCAAAATTATGGTTACTAGGGATCAAAAGTAGAGGAATCATAAAAATAAAAGACTTGAAACAAGGATGGAATCTTCTGACATGCTGAAAGCAGCAAATCTTAACCTCAACTGGACACACAGTTGGATTGTATATTCAATTATGAAGGAAAAGAATTTTCAAGGATATATAAAAAATGTGAGAAATATATTGTTGGAGATTTTGTCTATGAGGTGGGATCTAATAAAGATCTTTATCTGTTTAGCTATTAGGAAATGGAATCTTCTTTGTGGATTTTAACATTTAGGAAAGTATTATTCATACAGTATGGGATATCCTATAGTTAGAAGTGAATGCACTGGGTTTTAAAAAGATGGGTTAATGAACTTTTCTACTTAGTTCTTATCTTCAGCCTACCTCCAAAACATCATCTTTGCTTCAGGGGAAGATATATAAAGTCCAAGCTTACCTTCTCCCAAAGCAGCTGTATGAGTTGCTGCTGTGTAAGTGATGGAGGAGACCAGGATGCATGGAGCTATAACCCTGTGAGGAGCCTGTACAAGGTGCATTGTGACTTCAGCATCAATCTGATCTGGATGAGAAGAGCTCCTGGTACTTCAGTGGCCATTAGCCTTGAAAGGGAGGGTGAGGATCTGAAGGAGGAAATTCATTTTGTTTCTCTTTGAAACTATATTTTTAAAAATTGGTAGAACACTTTGATGGTCTAAGAAATATTTGTGTTTATATGAGGTGGTCTCCTGTAAAATATTATTACAAAACATATGAAAATAAGCATTGTTTTTGTTAAAATAAACTTAAATCTCACATAATGATGTAAGAAAATCTGCATGTAATAAAATCTGCATTTTACAATCATATTTGTATTCAATCACTTAATTCCCATTGAGGTATTTACTGAATCATGAAGTGTATTTACTGAATCATGAGATTTAAAAAATCTTTTCTTATTAATTTATTGTTTTTGAAAAATCCAGTGGTCATTATAATAGGCAGTGCTGTTTCAAACGTAATGATCTACACTGTTATCTGCACCAGAAATGATGTTCGCACAGTTGGTGTACACTTGGAGACAACCATGCCCTTTATGGTACCTTGTCTCTGCGTGGCTCTTATCCCTAACATTCGCCTTTTAACATCTCTATAGAGATCTAACAGAAAAAATCACAAGAACAGCATCTTTTGTGCTTCTCTTTCTCTGGAAAAACCAAAGCAGCAGTGTATCTTCCCATATTTAAAAAAGAAAGAAAGAAAAATGTTTTAATCTTTCATTTTCCAATATAAAGTTTTTAGCCAAAAGGGTATTTATTAAAAGAAAATAGATCTGTCACTCACTAATTCAGTGACTAACTACATAAGTTTAAAACTTACTTTTTCTATGAGTATCAGACAAAAGTAAAACAAACTAGAAATTTCAACTCTCTTTCAGAAAAAGAAAAAAGGAAAGAAAAAGAAAGAAAGAAAGGGAGAAAGAAAGAAAGAAAAAAGATTCTACTGGCCTAGCAATTAAATCTAAAAAAGCTTCCCTTATCTAGGCTTAAGGGAAGGTAGACATGAAAACAGAGTAGACTGCCTACATTTTGTTTTCCTCTAAGGCTTGCTATTTCTAATAGACTGGAAGAAGCCAACCAACCTGTCAGGAGTTTATTGCAGAGGAACAGTGGTGACTTCTGGGAAATAATTCATAAAAAAAATAGTGGGGAGGGGCTTCCCTGGTGGCGCAGTGGTTGAGAATCTGCCTGCCAATGCAGGGGACATGGGTTCGAGCTCTGGTCTGGGAAGATGCCACATGCCGCGGAGCAGCTGGGCCCGTGAGCCACAACTACTGAGCCTGCGCATCTGGAGCCTGTGCTCCGCAACAAGAGAGGCCGAGATAGTGAAAGGCCCGCCCACCGCGATGAAGAGTGGCCCCCGCTTGCTGCAACTAGAGAAAGCCCTCGCACAGAACGGAAGACCCAACACAGCCAAAAATAAATAAATAAATAAATAAATAAATAATTCATTAAAAAAAAAATAGTGGGGAACAGGCCTGGTTCAAATATACAGATAACCTTCAGAATACAGGGACAATTCTGAAAATAGTAGTTACCAATAGTTGACCTTTTATATTTCCATTCCAAACAATGCATTCATGTCTGAGTCCTAATAGTGAAAAACCTATGAATACAAATAAAAGAGCAGGGATATTTATTGTAATGGCAGAAGAGTGAGCGGTTGTGACTTCCACAAATAACAATTATAAACCGACTAAAAATTTTTAAAGCAACTCAACTATTTAAAGGTACTGTGAAATGTCCTAAGCAGAGAGAATCCAGAGGAAATTCTAATCTGATTGCGCCTTTCTGGCCTAAGGGCACTGTCCAATCTCCCCGGCTATAGCTGCAGACGATACCAGAACAAAACTCCTCAGCCTGGCTTGCCAGTAAAAATGTGCCACAGATCAGATTTCAAGTTGGAAATCTCCAAACTGTGTTATTTATAATGCTCAGTTTTCAACTAAAATTTAGTAGATATACAAAGAAAGAAGAAAGTATGATCCATATTCAGAATACAGAACAGATATCCCAAGTTGATCTTGATATTGGATTTAGCTGACAAAGTATTCAAAGAAACTATTATAATAAATACATTCAAATAAGTAAGGAAATATGTCAAAGGGTTAGAGAAAAATATGTTTTCCATATTATACTCTTTTATCACAAAACACAAGAGAGCTATTCTTCAAATTTGTCCTGAAAACAGAATTCAGTTGGGACTTTGCATATCGACAGTTTGAAAGAATGACAGGGAAATCTTGGAGGATCCCATGTACCAACGTATTTATCTTAAGCAGGCAGCAGTGGTCACAGCTTCTAGAAGTAGTGGCAGTGATAGTTCCCAGAATCTTATCCTCAGTTGCTGTTGGAAGCATCATTGGTCATATGGATAACTAGCTCCTTGGTCAAAGACCTCTTACTTCTCAAAGTGGTCACTGAAAGCAAGTGGTGAGATGCCTTCAAATGAACGTATTTTACTGTGAAAACTATTTAGGTACTTTGAAGGACTCTCACGTACAACTAAGTTATTCTTTGAGAGAAGAACTCAAATCATGTTTTGGAAATCATGGAAATTGTATTTTTCAACAACGTAGCTAGAATCACACATTTATTATTCCAAAGACAAACACTGCCACTTTCAACGCCATGTTATCTTTAAGTTTCCTTTTTATGCTTCTTTTCCAATATCAATAGTATATACCCAAATAGAAATTGTGGATATGAAAATATTCATAACAATAACTTTAAAAAGACTAGGACTGGACACTAATTCAAGGATACATCCTCACATTGAGTAAAATTCCCATAAAGTTCACCTCTTTGATTTCACTGAGATGCAGTCAATACTTGTGTGCTCTAGTACAATTACATCTCAGTGCCTGCCACACAGTAAGTGGTCCTTACGTATTTGTTGAACAGATACAGGGTAAAGTTCCCCAAACTATGTATAAAGCCTTCCACTACAAAAGTGGGTAAGTCCTTAGGGAATTTTATCCATACCTAAGGAATGTATTGCCCTGCTTCTTAAACATGCATTTTACCCCTCAAGATATTTTTCCAATCTGGATCACTAGACAGTGGACAGGGCAGGGCATTTTTTTATTTAGATGTGACAAGGTACTGTGTTATATTTTTCTTGGGCAATATTACAAGGGACAAATAATATTACTCTGGCCTTGTAAGAATGTGTTTCAAGTTGCTAAATTATTTAAACAATGGAGTGGTAAAAACATTTTTATCTTGCATACCAAATACCTATATGGTGGTCTTATTATGGAGTCAAAGTCCTAAAGATGACATATTGAAAAAAAATTATTTGGTTCTAGTGGTGGATTTTTCTTTATAAGGAGTGGTATTAACTAGCATCTAGCTGCTGGTAGTCTGTCAATATTTAAAATCTAACTTCAAGGACAAGTCACAATCTCTTGTAGCCTAGATGTTCATATATTTACATCACCACCTAGTTTGCAGAGAGCCTCCAAGGGTAAAATGGTGTTTCAGTCTTCTGAAAGATGGTTAAAATTAAAACATTACTATTGTTATTAATAATACAAACATATAAAATATACAAATGAATAGTTGAAATCTTACATATTGGGTTACTTGAAAGTAACCTTGTTACTTGAATCATTTCTAACACCATCCATAATTCTCAGAATCACCAAATCATACCCTGGTGGGACTTGCCATTCTAGTTCTGGTCACCTTTGATGAGGTTGGTTAGCCTGTTTATAGCTGACTCTCCTTCAGCCTCATTTAGTGCTGAACTGAACTGGGGAGATGAGAGCAGAAAGTGGCTATGGCAGATGTTGTAATCTTTTCCAAGAAAGTGCATAATAAAGAGATGCAACTGTATCACAATTAATTCCAGTAATAGGCCTGAAAGTGAGCGCAGGGCCAAACAGCATTTAATGGTGAATTCTGGGGTATATGTGAGAAGAAATGAAGTACTATTTACACAGGATCAAAGACAACCCTTATCAGGTGGCAAGGAATTACTGTATTTTAGGGAGGAGATACTAGTACATACTTATAAATAAAGATATAAATTTAAATGAAACCAATTGGGAAAGGGTCAAGTTTCTGGTATCACATAAATATGACTATAGTCCCTTTTTTTTTCCCTTATAAATGTAAAGCCACTGATCAGTAAGTCTTTATTACCTGCCAAATAATTCACATTATACTATAGAGTAAGGCCATTTTTCTATCTTTATTTCTAATATCCCATTAGAGTATGATTCCAGATGGCAGAGTTTTACATTAACATTTTATTATGATTAGATACATTTGTGTTGGGGAAATTTAATGTGAAGTGTGGGATCTTGCTCTTTGGCATATTCTGGATTTTTTTTTTTTACCTTGTTAAGAATAAGACCTTCGAGATTCTTAGATAAGAAATTAGAAAAAGTTAAAATATTATAAATCACTAAAACTTACAAAACACTTAAAAATATGCAAGAATTTGGTTTTGTTTTGTTTTGTTTTTTAATTAAAGAGCAAGGAACTGAGTTAAGGAAAGTTTAAGTGACTTGCCTAGGGTCACTCACAGCTAATAAGATAACAGGGTCAGACAACCCTGACAGGTTATCACATACAGTTCTTTTATGATCTTATAAAAACTAAAGTCATGCATATTCCAAAAGGATAATGTCTCCAAACTTGCCCACATTCTTAAATTTACAAACATTTTCATTTATGTAGGAATGTTCCCCTTTATATTAATATTCCCAAATAAAGATCAGCTTTAAAAATGTTCAATGGCATTTCTTCATGCACAAAAAGATTTTTATCCTTCACAGGAGAATATCTTACACCAAAGGATAAGTAGAAAACAATAAAGGCTCATAGAGATGCCTGTGTTTGTGGCATGCAGCTGTCTTTTCCCATCCTTTAGGTAAATTCCTGGCTCGTGCCTAACACTCTCTCAGAGAACTGCATTGAAAGCTGAGTCTCAGGAAATTGCAAATAATTACATGTCCCGAGCCTTATGGTCTCACATGAACAGTTAAACACTGAATGTTAACTTTAAGATTACTGAAGTTCAATTTGGCACTATAATAGTGTCGATAGCACTTACTGTACTCAGTTTTGGGGAACATTTTTTTCTACTGGTAGCAAAAATAACTGTCAGCCATATGTGTATGCATACAAAATTAAGTACTCTATTTAGAACTGTATGTCTTAGCAGTAATTTGCTCTTGTTGGGCATCTTTTACTAAATTAAGACAATTTTCCTAATGTGGCAGAGGTGGGGTTAAAAATTTCACTAACAGAAAGTTTTATTTTGGCTATAATACATCAACACAAATATTTTTGTCTAGCATTCTTTTCAATGGCTTGAAATTTAAAGAATCAGATAAATTATTTTACAACTTTTATTTTTATATTTATTTATATTCAGGAGGTTGTTTTCATTTTTTAATTGAAGCACAGTACACTAATTTCAAAAAAGAAGTGTAAGCAGCTAATCATAAACATACATTTATAAGGGTACCCATGGTAACAACAAATATTGACAGAAATATCATAATTGAGGTATAATTTATCAAGAACGAACAATAAAATAAGTACTAAAAGCTACATTTATCTTTATTTAACATGAAAGAAACTTTCATGTTAAATTTATTTTATTCTTTCTTTTGGATTAGGAGCTTTTCTGAAATACAGGAATGCTTAGTGATGATCAGTAAAATTATTTAGATCAGTGAAATAAATTTTTGAAATTACTTGGGAAAATATATACTATATACTTTGAGATTATTTATCCTCATTATTTTTATTTTTTAAAACAAGTCAATAGTAAAGCTAAGACTCCTTTGTTCAGTTAGTGATGAAGAACAGTTCTTCTTCTTTTGACAATAAATCCTTGATCAAAATGTTGTCCCTGCCACACCACTACCACTTATCAGCTGTGTTAATCTGATATGGTCACTTAACCTCACCAAAACGTCAGTCTCTTTCTTTGTAGAACTAGCATTCTATTACTATTAGAAGAAAAATGTAAGATTAAGAAATTATGTTGAATAAAGCATCTGATCTACCCATGGCTCTCAATGAATGGCAGCTCTTATATTATATGAGTTCATATCCCATCAGAGAACAAAGCAATTATTTATATAAATTTAAAAACCTAAGAAAAATGAAATGTATATATAATCTATCATCAAGCACCTTAAGATAAAATAATTTAGAATTCCACATTACTTTCTATAATAGGAATATAAACATAGCTAGTGATGGCTAAAAAGAATTTTAACCACTTTATCAAGGTATGGTTGACATACAAATAGCTGTACAAATTTAATGTATACAACTTGATAAGTTTGTAGATAAATATACATATGTGAAACCATTTCACATTCTGTTCTGTAAACATGTACATCAGTTCCAAAAGTTTCCATCCACCCTCAATGTTTTTGAAGATGATGATGGTGATGATAATTTGTGATAAGAACACAACAAAAATCTACCACCCTAGTGAATTTTTAAGTATAAGATATAGTATTACTAGCTATAGGCACTATGCTGTATGGTATAAGCTTAACATTTTTGTTTCTTTTCTTTGAATGTAGTGGAAAACCTTACAATTCTTTATATCCAGGTCGTATGTGTACTAAGAAACTAATGCCACAGTAGGATAAAATCCTACATATTTCATTTAAATATATTTTTGTTGATTTAATTTCATTTTTTGCAAAACTTTCTTTAAAAGCAATCCATTGAATTAGTTAAAGTATGGGGCAAAGTACAATCATGTAAGGTGTTGATGTAAAGTGATTGTCATAAATCATGTTATACTCAACACATTAACACAACTTCATCTGTAATTAGAAGAAAAAAAAGAAGATAAAGAAAAAAAATCTCAGCATGGATAATGTGAAACATAAAGAGGAGGTTATTTTTAATAGCATTTTGCAATATCTTTTTATTCTTTTAGCTACAAAGTAGAGCAATAATACACATAAAACTAAACTGCAAATGGCTTGTTATTGTTCCAACTATTCCTTTGAAATGCAGTGTATTACAAACAATATTTGCTAGGGACATTTTCTTTTATTTGGTGGAAAATGGCCATAAAAGCAAAGATGCTTCCTTTGAGGAACATGAATTATTATACTACTTTGAAGAGTTCCTACTTGAGATAGCAAAACAGTTTAATCTTTGAATATTATGTGTAGACACAATGTTTTATTTAAGCATCGTTTGTTCATATAAATAGCTATTTTTATGTAAAATTTTTTAAGCACAAGGTTAAAAGATTGTTAATATATTTTTCTTTTTCTTCTATTGAAAATTTGGTGGAAGTCTAAACTACATTTTAAGAATGTAACAGCCTAGTCATTTTAAAAACCAAAAAGTTTAGGGATTTTACCTTTCAAAAACCCAAACCAAACCAGTCAGATTACCCGTAAAATTGTTTAGAACCATGGGAAGAAAAAAAGGCAACACTTTGACCTCTATATAAAAAATCAAATCAATTATCACACCTGTAAATAAACCAAAGAGGATCCATGAAAGCAGATAAAGATTCCAAATCTCAAGACACTGTAACAACTACATAATAAATGTGATTGGAAAATGTTATCTTGAACAAAGCTTCCTTGGAAGCACATAAATCATAGAAATAATTATCTCTGTATGGTGACGGGGCTTAGGAAGTGAACTACTTTAGGAGTATCCTCCAGAGATCCTCAACCATTTATAAGCTGCACCATCATTCCTACAAAAGACAAGATGGTTACTCTAGTTGAGTCAACCATACAAGTGCTGTATTCAAAATAAGAAATGAACTGTGAACAGAAAGGCTAATATAATGTAGTACTGATATGAAATAAATACTTAATGTCTAGGTTTTTATCAAAAATTGCTTGGGGCCCTTTTTTTCTGATTTATTCACTAAAGCACATTCTTACAAAGAAAAATAAGCAGGTAAGCACAGAATGTTTATTGGATGGTAGCACTCTTCTGAAGTTTTGTTGTTGGTTTCATTTTTTTCAGGTTGGAGCTCAAGGCAGGCTACCCCAAAATATGACACAATGGCATATTGATTATTTTGAATTACAGTTACTCAAGAAGTGGCCAATGCATGGAGGATACTCTGACCCTCCTTTATGTTTCCCTGAAGGCAAGAAATAAATCTCCCATGTGAAAGGTGCACTCCCTGCATCTGACAGTCGAAGCATACCCCTATTGCCAGAGATCAGGAATTCAGGCCAAGAAGCCCCTATAAACAACCTTGTTACTTCTTTAATTTACTACCCCAAGCTCAAACTCTGTTTAGATTCTTCACTAATTGAACACCCAAAACTTAAGTTTCTTTGTCCTGTCAATTCCTCACAAGTTTATTGTTTCTTTGTCTAAAAAGCATAAAAGCTGCCTGCTTTGGCCATTTCTTAGGTCCCTCCCACTTTTATGAGACCTCTGTGTGCACAAATTAATTTTTCCTTTCTTTTTCTCCTGCTAATCTGTCTTTTGTCAATTTTATTATTATTCCAGCCAGAAGAACTCAAGTGGGGTTCATGGGGAAAGTTTCCCTTCCCCAACATTCACATAACCTAGCTATATTGTGGCCACCATGCTAGGTGCTTAGGATATAATAAGATTGAGTCCCTGTCTTCACAAATTGTATATTCTAAGAGGGGACAGAGAAAAATAAATGGAAATAGAAAGTTACTTTACACTGTGATGAAAATTATAAAGGTTCTCATCATGGAGTGCTTCCTGCATTTAAACTAAGACCTGAGGGATGAGTAAGAAATTACCAGGGGAGGTGAGTGAGAAGCAAAGTGTTTAAGGAAAAGAAGATAAAATGAGAGTCCATGGAAGAAACAGAGAAAATGAAAAATTGGGGAAGCCTAATAAATCCAGATTGGCAAGGGTGAAGAGGGCAAAGAGAGGTAAAAGAGGCAGAAAACCAAAGGACTGTAACAAGTGGCATTGCATGCTAGAACTAGGAGCTTGTACTTCAGGACAAAGAAAAGCTATTAAAAGTTTTTTAAAAAGAAAGTGATATGATGAAACCTGCAAATTTGAAAGATCTCACTTGTAGCTGTGTGGAAAATAATTGGAAAGGCCAGAGAAAAAAAGATAATTTAGGAGGCCATCCCATATTTCAGGTAAAATATAATAGTGGCCTAAATTAACCCAGTGTTAATGGAAATGGAAATATGTGAATGGGCCAGATATATATTTTAAAGGTTGGAATTAACAGGACTTCATAATTGATTGTTAACTTTTTTTAAGATTGTGCTGTGATTTTGCTGACCATGATTCTTTCTTCCCTTAACTCTGCCTGTTGTACTGAGGGTCAAATTTAAATGTGGTTCACTGTAAATTTCAAGTGAGTACATCTAATTGGTGAACATTTGAAAGCAGTTATTGTCTACTATCCAATTTATATTATGCTTAAGAAAATTATTATCTCTCTTACAGCTGAGGTACCAGAAATGCCAATACTGCAAATAAAAATGGGAAAGGAGCAGAGCTAGGTGAGTAGTATGAGCTAAAATGGAGGAGACCTTTCCAGTTTCTAGTGATCATTTTCTTTCCACTCTAGTGCATCATTTCTCATCCTTTGGCCATCATGGGGCTGTCTAGCCCCTAACTGTTCCCTCCTCATACTTCCCCTATTTTGTTCTTTGATTCCATTAGTGAACAATTATAGTAAAGACTGGCTAGTCCTCAGATAAGTGCCTGGGATGGAGATATTGTGAGTTTCCAAAGTGCAAGAGACACTTGCCTTGGAGTGGGGGTGTGGTATGAGGAAGGACTGTGTCAGCAAAAGAAGGCTAGAGTAATCTCCAAGCCTCCACACTCACGTGGAGGAATAGAAGCTAGGCGCCTGGACTGTGTCCCTCTCCCACATTCCTCACTTACATACTGCTTAGTCAGATATCTGATATTCTTAAGGGGATAAAAGATGAAATCGCAGAGAAGAAATATGAAGCCTCTGAGGGGTGTGAGAACTTTGGTTAAATTTAAAAAAAAAGAAAAAAATGCATATGAGGGGAGCCACAATTAATAGGGTAGAACAAAAAATGTTAAAGGCACAGTAAATTCCATCAGGGAGATAAAAAGAAAACTGGATATGAAAAATGTAATTTATGAAGTACAGATTTCAATAGTTGGATAGATGGAAGAATGTACTCAGTATAAAAACAAACTGTTAAGTTGGAAGATCAAATTTAGATCTCTCACAGAATGAGATCAAAGGATGGAAATAATAAGTGAAGAGCTAAGACATCATAATTTCTCAACTTTGGTACTATGTACATTTGTACTGGATAATTTTTTTGCTGTGAGGGGCTTTCTTGTGCATTATAGGATGTTTACCAAAATCCTTGGTCTCTCCTCACTAGATGCCAATAATCCTCATGTTCCAACAACCAAAAATCTTCAGACATTTCCAAATGCCCCCGAGTGACAAAATGCTCTAATGGAGAACCACTGAAATATTTGGATAATAGAAGTACAAGTGGACATAACTGTCTCTTATGAGTCTCAAGCAGTGAAAAAAATAGAGGTGAGGAAGTAAAGAATTTAAAAAATTTATAAACATTATAGAAATTGTTCGTGGACTACCAAATAATAGTGATTTTTAAAAAATACATACATACACTATATTGATATTATGTTTAAAATGTTAAATATCAAATCAAAATTTAAATTATAATAGCTTTCAAAAAGTAAAAGCAGATCACCTAAAAATTAGCAAGCGTTAGGCATCATTTATATCAAGCAGCAGAAGTAAGACAATAAAATAATACTTTCAGTGTTAAAAGAAAAGAACTTTGAGCTAGGGATGCTATTTTCAGCTGAAAAACAATTAAATCTGAGGCCAAAACATATGTGTGCTCTGGTATAAAAAGTCTTAGAAGGCATACACAATAGAGATCCTTTTGAAATAACATTTAGTAGATATTGCCAGCATCAAGAGCAATAAATCCAAGACAGAGAAATGAAATACGGGAAGTAAGGGGGATAAAGGTGTTACCAAGTTTGCTACGTCTAAGTGAGCAAGACTTAAATAAAGTATATCCCTAAAAATCCAGAGTGAAGATTTCAAAACATACCAATCTGGTATGTGTATATTGCATGGAGAGAGGTACATTTTGAGGAAGAGGGGTTAGACAGTGAGGTACGTTCTTACTTTTTTGGGGATAAAACGGATTTCTGGCTGGATAATTTTACTGATAAATGCCAAAAAACTCTTCAAGATAATATCTCAAGTTGTTCCAGAAGTTTGAAAGAAGAGAAGCACTTAAAAAAAAATGACAATAGTACAAAATTGACACTCAAACTAGATAAAGTAGAAGAAATAAACCACAGACCAATTTAATTTATGGGTTGAAATGTTAAAATTCAAAAAATTAAGAAGAGAGCTACCATATGATCCAGCAATTCCATTCCTAGGTATATATCTGCAAAACATGAAAACACAAATTCGAAAAGACACATGCACCCCAATGTTCTCAGCAGTGCTATTTACAACAGCCAAGGCATGGAAGCAACCCATGTGTCCATCAATAGACTAATGGATAGAGAGGATGTGGGATATATACATACACACACACACACACACACACACACACACACATACAATGGAATATTACTCAGCCATAAAAAGAACGAAATCCTGCCATTTGTGGCAATATGGATGGACCTCGAAGGTATTATGCTAAGTAGGGTAAGACAGAGAAAGACAAATACTGTATCAACAGATGAATGGATAAAGAAGATGTGGCACATATATACAATGGAATATTACTCAGCCATAAAAAGAATGAAATTCTGCCATTTGTAGCCACATGGATAGACCTAGAGAATATTACTCTAAGTGAAATAAGTCTGAGAGAAAAAGATAAATACTATATGATAACACTTGTATGTGGAATCTAAAAAATAATACAAACAAATTTATATAGCAAAACAGAAACAGACTGACAGATATAGAAACAAACTAGTGGTTATTGGTGGGGGGGAGGGGCAAGTTAGGGGTATGGGATTAAAAGGTGGAAACTACTATTATAAAATAGGTAAGCGACAAGGATAACTTGTACAGAAAAGGGAATTATAGCCATTATTTTGTAATAACTTTTAATGGAGTATATTTTGTAAAAACACTGAATAATTATGCAGTACACCTGAAACTAATATAATACTGTAAATCAACTATACGTCAATTAAAAACCTATCAGAACAGCTGAAATAAAAAGTACTGACAACACACACACAAAATAAAAACTCTAAATGAAAGATTGACTAATTGAATACCATTGTGCAATTTTAAAAACTACACTATAGTGTGATGTATATTTTATACCAGAAATTCAAGGATAACTCAAACTTAGATAACTTGTAAGTACAAATATTTACATCAGAGTCAAAGGACAGAAATCACATGATTTCTGTGATTATGATATATAAATGATATATAAAATATATTCATTATTTTAAAAGAAAATTAGAAACAAGGGTTAGAATTAGACTTTCATAACTTGATAAATATTGCTGCTAAAAAGCTAAGTAAGTATCACATTCAATGGATAAACTTTAGAGGGAGTCTTTCTAAGATCAACATCATCATAAGGATTGTCCTCTATCATTACTACTGTTTAGCACAGAACTAAAAGTCCTAGATAACGCACATAAGTCAAGAAAAATAATGCAGCATATATTTTGGGAACTAAGAGATATAACTGTAGCTTTCACTAGTTAATATGTTTATTTATATAGACAATTCAAGATAACCACCTAATCATTATACCTAAATAGAGGAGGTTACTTAACGTTAATATCATTCTTTACATGAGCAATTAATAACCAAAAACTGGAAGATACCATTTACGATAACAAAGAGAAACTACAACCAATCTTTTTTTTTAATATATTAACCTAATAAAGAACATGAATTGCATATACAGAAGTTTAAAACTCTACTAAATGACATAAAAACACCAAATATAGAGAAATTCTATGTTGATATATAAAACGATCTAACATTATAAAGATCTCAGTTCTCCTTATATTTATTTATACATTTAGGCAATTCCAATCTAAACCTCAAGAATTTTTAGGAAACCTCACAATCATTATCAATTCAAATTAATTAATTAAATATTATGACTAGGTAAACAGCTATGAAGTAGAAGAGCAAAAACAGGGAAAACTACTGACTTTGCCAGATGCTAAAGCACATTAAAAAGCCATAGCAATTAATAAAGCCATTACTCTTGCAGTTACTGTTAAATAGAGTAGAGTAGCATAAATGATGGCTTAGAAACATACAATCTATAACGCAAAAAAAAAGAACTGTTTAATAAATGGTGTCAGAAAAAGTCTCATTACATGGAAAAAAATTCCCCTTCCTAGGCCATACATAAAAATTAACTCCTAGTGGGTGAAATATCAAAATATGAAAAGGAAAACTTATAATGATAGGAAATAATATAAGACAATATTATTGGAACTCTGAGGTAGGAAAGCTTTCTAAAATATGACTGTATATCATAAATACTAAAAAGAAAAATATGTATTTACTGCAACAAAATTACAGATATTTTAATCAAAGGGCATCATGGGAAAAATAATGGATGGGTGAAAGATTAGGAGAATATATTTGCAATGTCTTAAAATTATAGAGGATTGTCAACTCTTCCAAATCTTCTGGAAAATATAGAAAATCATATAGAAAATATGATACATACAGTATAATAATATCAAACACAATAACAGATGCCAAGACCTTACTATTTATCAGTAATGCCTGTAAGTGTTTTATATTTATTTACTTCTTCAATAACATTAATAGAAAATTCACAGAAGGGGAAACCAAAGTGACTAATATGTATTTTGAAGAGATATTCAAACACATTAGAAAATAGGTAAATGCAAGTTAAAACTACTGATTTCTACTTTATACACATCGGTTTGGCAAAAAAATGCAAAGTAGGGAAATACTAAGTTCTGGGTATGAATGTGATGAGAACTCATACATTGCAAAGGGGACTATAAATTTGTATAGCCATCCTAGAAACAACCTGGTAATACTTCTTGACAGTATATATGTATGTATATCGCCCAGCAACTCCATTCTTGGGGCTGTTACACAGTGAAATATGAAGAAGATACAACATAATTGGTTAAAAACACAGGCTCTCAACCAAATGATCTGGGCTCAGATGCTGTATCTTCCATATGTTAGCCTTTGAGCTTGGCCAAAATTTTTAAACTCTTGGTGTCAGTATTAAAATTGGTAAATGGAAATAACAGCAATGACAAATATAATAACTATAATAGTTGCCTGTTAGGGTTGTTATGGGTTTTAGCCATGACAACTTCTCAGGTCAGATTCTAGCATACAGCAAGTGCACAATTCATGGTTGCCATTTTATTGTTAAAATGACTCACATTTTATCAACCCTGACACAGAGAGGAGATGTACTAAATACACTAGAGTGGGTACCTGTGAGGTACAAGATTGAGAGTAAAGGAAAAATAAGGAAATAAGGGAAGAGAAAAAACAAACAGCAATAATAACAAGAATTGTCTTGCATGGACGGCTAACGAAAATGTTTCATGAATCAAGATTATGATCAATTCATATTTATAACCTTTGTGTGACTGAAGTATTTCAGTAAAAAAAAGAAAAGAAAATGAGGATTGCTTATCTTTGAATGATCACAGTGCTGAGTAACTACAGGTACTCTCAAGGTTTTAAAAATATATCCTATATAGTGTTCAAGATAAAATTACTAAATCAGCATTAGGAATTATTTAAAAGAGAAAGGGTTAGTATAAGCAAAGAAAATGTTGTTGCAGCTGTTTTAGTGTATTCATTTGTTTCTAGGCCTGTCCTCAAGGACTCAAAGCAGCCAGCATTTGGGGCTCCTATGAAAAGACAAAAGGAAAAGAAGAGAGATGAAAAATGAAAGAGTAAGTGAAGAGGACAAAGGAAGGACACAGGAAACAACTGTGAAGTTATTTTTTAAGAAAAAAGTAAATGTCAGAGAAAAAGCTCCAAGAAAACCAAAATCTTGTTTTACTGTAAATAAACTAGTCAGCAAACAATGAACTGCACAATATATTAAAAAGTAGATAAATTGTAAACAGCAAAGGAGAGATAACTATTATAACTGTGCTCCCACTGAGTGTTCATAAGGAAACAGTCACACTTTAAACAATTTAACACATCTAGTTACATTCAGGTGTACACCTCTTTCAAACCTCCCTCTTTTTTAAATATGTAGAAAGATAGATTTTTAAAGTATTCAGAGTTTCTGCAGGTACTCAGCACTGTGCCTAGACCATAGTGTAGGCTTGGTGAATGTTTGCTAAACTTTGATAGCAACACAAGTATTTTAACGAAAGGTGTTGGGTCCTATGGTGTAATTATGTCCATCCCTTTTTCTGGAGAATACTCTCAGTTTCTCTCCCCATTCTCCTCACTTCTTTTCTGCTTTATCAAAGAACTGATATATGGGGGGCAAGGCCAGGTATCTCTCTTCAATCAGTCAAAGTGAAAAATGGGAGGTTTTCAGAGGATCAAATAAGAGAATGCATGTGAGACCCTTGGCATCCTATGTGACATAAGAGTACATGCTTTGTAATTTGAGATAGCTCTTTTCATTCCTTTCTAGGTAACACCTGAAGGGTAGTAAGGTTTAAAGTGTATATAATAAAAGTGTCCAACCACAGCAGCAATTTTGAAAGTGGTTTCTTCATTCATAACTTTTAAGATTGTTTGTAAAAATAGAGACCATATTTCCTAAACAAGCAGACTCATGTTATACAGATTGAAAGTGGTAAAAGATTTCATTTTGTATCTCTACTAGCTCTTTTGTAACACTACTACCAGGCAGCATTAAAGATGATCTCACTGTTAATCTTTACAGAATTGAAAAAGGTTTCTGTATGAGGTCCTAGCTGTCTGTGAACTCTTGATTTACTACAATTTACTCCATTTAATGAAAGAGTACACAAGATGGTTTTCAATTGTCAGGATATACTTCAGACCAAAAGAAGAAAAAAAAAGTCATTGAACATGTAAAGCAGTAATTTTAATGATATTTTCCAGTTTGAAATATAATGCATAATTTTTCATCACTATAGGAAATTTACTTTCTGCTTTGAGAAATCTTGTGATGCATTTTGAAGGAAAGGGGAGAGAGAAAGAGAATTAACATTTACATCTTCCCTCCTTTGTGTAAACTGCATGATAGGCACTTCATATATATTAATTATCTCAGTTAATACTACTATAAACCTTGTGAAATTGAAGTTATTTGAGTTTTACAAACACCTCAGGGTAATTTGATAACTCGCCTAAGGTTATATGGCTAATATGTTCAAGACATCGGTTAGAAAACAGGCTAATTTGACTCTAAAACTCATGCTTTTTAAATGTCAGTTCTCATCTTTTCTTATCTGCATTGCAGATTCTAATTAATGTTTTAAAATGAATTCATTGTAGAACCCTGTTGTTGCTGCTTGTGGAATCTACATATGTGGGTTATGACCTAATTCATTTCCTGTGAAGCATAATAACATCTTATCAGGATACGATGCAAGAGTAGATAATAAAACCTGCCATATCTGTTCCCTGTAGGGAAGGCAAGTATTTAATAAAATGGCTTTGGTACAAGGGGTGAGAATTTCCAGAGGAATTTCTACTAGATCCTTTTGTCAACATTTGAAGACGGCTTCCCCAAACTGATGGCTCAGGTTTTCAAGGTAGTTATAACTACTGCATTTGTATACCAGATCATGTACGATGTACCAGAAGTAAGCCCTTGTTAATGATTAAGGTGTGGGAGTGAGACCCAAACCTCAATCTGCTTATCACACAATTTAGATGTTCAGAAAAGTTCAGCATAACTAAATTCAGTCTAAGAGTCAATTATTCTCTTGCACTTGACCTAGATGCAAGGTAGCATTAGTATTCTCTGCATAATTTGTGACTTCAATGATATATAATCAATCCTTTTGCTTTTAATTTATTGGTCTATAGATTAAACATTTTGCAATCTTGTTTACTCAGGTCCAATTTTCTCATTTGACCTCAGTCTTAACTGACTAAAATAAAATGTAAGCAGAAAGCATTTTATCACATTAATGCAACACTTGCAATTTGATTTAACAATACGATAGATGAAAGGATGAGGTTATTATATCACAATGCATTTATCATCTTTTACGAATCCTTGCCTAAACAAAATTAACACTGAACCATTTCCAGTGAGGTTTCTAAAATGACGAGCCTTGCCAAGATAGGTTTTTGGCTCATAAATAACATTGGTAGAAAAAATAAAATCACTAAATGCTATAAAAATGCAGTAGCAGGAACCACCGGAGTGTGGACATTAAGTACACTTCTCAAAATGGTATGCTCAAGTGTGCAAATCATTTGTCTGTATGACAGTACGCAGACTATTGCCACAAGACAAAGACAATTAACTTTTCAGATTATTTTGATATCTGGCAAAAACTACTGCTCAAGAAAACTCAAAGCTACTCACATCCATGTTAAATAATTCTATCATTAGCAAATGCACTGACTTCTTGCTATATTCAGGAATCTCCACTGTTAACATTCCTGAGAGCAGTAACAATCCTACTAACCCTATCTCATACCAGGAAAGAAGAGATACTGTTTTTTTAGTGATCAATACAAAGAAAATTCTAATATGTTTGATTAAATTTATATATTGATTTTTTTAACCTCTCTTTCATGGTAGAAAATGTATTTTTTACATCTTCTTCTCTCCCGTAGAATACAGCACAGCACCATGTGTGGAATAAGATATATATACATATATATATCTACTCATTGAATATATGAGTCAGTTCTATCACTCTTCTTTCAATCTAATAATATAACATAGCTTTTAATTTCTACATAGCTTATCAAGGATTCGGATTTAAGCAATATTACTTAACTTTCTTACCAATGCCTGAAAATCTTTAAGATCCTGATTTTGTATTCTATTGGGAGTTTCAAAAATAGCATCAATTAGGCATTTGCACAAAGACTTAACAAAAAGTAAATTGAAAGTCATGGGTTTCATCCTTCAAATCCCCTCCAGTTTTAACTTGCAGTGAGTCTCCAATTCTGCAGGGTTGCTAACCTCAAATTTCCAAAAGATATAGTAAAAGCAGCCATTACACTTCTCGCCAGTATTGAAGGTCTTCTCCTGGGTTTTGGGCCAAGGGCAATGTTAGGAAGATGTTCCTTCATTCTCTTTTTTTAAAAAAAAAAATTTATTTATTTATTTTTGGCTGTGTTGGGTCTTCGTTTCTGTGTGAGGGCTTTCTCTAGTTGCAGCAAGCGGGGGCCTGTCTTCATCGCGGTGGGTGGGCCTCTCACTATCGTGGCCTCTCTTGTTGCGGAGCACAAGCTCCAGACGCGCAGGCTCAGTAGTTGTGGCTCACGGGCCTAGCTGCTCCGGGGCATGTGGGACCTTCCCAGACCAGGGCTCGAACCCGTGTCCTCTGCATTGGCTGGCAGATTCTCAACCACTGTGCCACCAGGGAAGCCTCCTTCATTCTCATGGATCATCTGATACATTTGTGGAAACAGTTATCTTTAGAGGACCCCAGGACCTCGTCATCTCTCTCTTCTATTACAGCAAAAGTCTCCAAGCTGGTCTCTCATGACTCTCCTATTTGTCCTCTACAATATCACTAAACTTATCTTCCTAGAATGCAGTTGGGTCATTTTGGTCTTCTTCTCAAAAATCAGCAAAGGCTTTCCATTTCTAGGCAATCAATATCAAAATCCTTAGTTTGACCTTGAGAGATCTCTGCAGTAGAGTTCCAATATATCTTCCCTACAATACTTCATTACTCTGTTTATCCTCATCTTCTATATTCCTGCTGACCAACATTACTTACCATCACTTGGGACTCCCATGGCATTTCTGTTAATGTTTATTCATTTATGCAGTTTTTCCCAACCAGGAATGCTTATTCTTCCCTTCTTGATCATCTCTACCTATGTTCATTCATTTTATGAATATGTATTAAGTCAAGTGTCTTAGATGATACGGTTAGGATTGTAATTGTTGATTAATCGGAAATTTTTATTAAAGTAGAACTCATAAATGCATGATACTAGCATAACAAACATTTTGTTTAATTTTAAAGTCTGTACATCTACATTCACTTCAGAATATTTTCATGTAAGGCCAAACTTCTTTTTGAATAAGGCTTTTGAGTTGTTTTTCTCACATAAACACCACCCAATAATGTATCTTCTAAGAGTTCCATTTTAAAGAGTAGTGGGAACTTGTAAAGTAATCTGAATGTAGAATCCTTCACAATTTTGGTGATTTTCTCCCAATCCTTTGTAGTTGTCTGCCCAGACCTAATTAATAGCATCTTTAAAATATTTTACTTTTTGTTTTTACTTTTCAAATCATTCAACATAGTTTTTTTTAGAATAACTAGTTCTTTCACACTTAAGTTTTTTCATTTTATATAATATACAGAGATATCATATATTTTCAGAAGTAAAATTGCCATCTACAAATTTGAGAACATTACAGCTGATTTTGGAAAGCGTATATCTCATTAGATGTGACGCCTTTGGCATTGCTGGTATGATTATTCAGAGAATGAAGACAGAAAGTGCATCATAAGTAAACAGCAGGTTGATTAATTTTTATACTACTATATGCCAGGAAACTGTGACAGGCACTATTAATGCAACAGTGGTATCAGTTATCTATTGATGCAAAACAAATAACCCAGCAACTTAGAGGCTTAAAATAGCAATAATTGTATTTATGCATTCTGTTGTTCAGCAATTTGAATCACTCAGGCTGTTGTAATTACTGGGCAGCTAGACGGTGGCTGAATAGTCTTAGAGGGTCTCATTCACATTCTTATTTACACACATGTGGAGTTTCTGCTGCCTGAGTCTCCCTCTCCATGCGTCTTTCATCCTCAAGGAAGCTAGCCCAGGTTTTTTGACATGGAGGCCTCAGAGTAGAAAGAGTCAAGACTGGATGCTCTTAAGGCTTATGGCTATAATCTCTGCAGTATTTTACAAGTTAAATCAAGTCATAAGTCCAGCCCAGATTCATGGAGTGAAGAAACAGATTTCAACTATTGAGGCAGGAGGTATAATGTCACTCTGAAAGGGAGTTTACACAGGAGAAAGCTGTAGCATGTTTTGCAACCTTCCAAAACAAGTAACAAAGCAAATAGAAACTTCAGAGAAAGCAGTGAGAAAAAAGGCAAGCAAAGAAGCAACTGCCATTAAAAAAAAAAAAAAATCTAAGAAGGGGGCAATTATATAGGAAACTGTAGGAATATATAACAGGAATACGTCTCTAAACCAGTGGAAAATCAGTAAATAGAAATGTAAAATGTAAACTGAGACTCCAGGAATGAGTAGGAGTTATTAGGTAAAAAAATGAGGGAATGGGCGTGAGAGACTTTTGAGGTAAAGGAATAGCAGGGCAAGCACAAAGGTCTGGAAGCAAAGGAGAGCGTGGAGGAGAGAAGAGAATGTTCACTGTGAGGAGGATCACAAAATGTAGGTAGCGAAAATAAGGAGGATGCCAGAATCTCAAGAGCAATGACAATTATGTTAGACTTTACTTCTGAGTATAGTGAGAAGCTATTAACAAATTAGAAAAATCAAAGCGGTATTCAGATCAGCTCTTCAGGAAAACCACTCAGGGTTTAGTATGGAGCAGAGAGTGAAGTTTACAGGTCTAGAGGCAACGTAAAGAGATTCCTTAAGTAACGCAGAGGGCATAGGTTTACCTGTGGCCAGCAGCCTGCCATTGAGTAGGCACTGAGTAAATATTGGTCTAATTAAGGAACCAGCTCACTTTTATCACTGGGAATGGGAAAAGCAGTAACACAGTATCAGATTCCTCTATTTAGTTGACAGAAAAGTTAAGATCCACGTCAGAGAAATGTGTCAAAGGAGATTGGACCATTTGAGCAATAACTGACCTCACGATTTTTGGGGTGCTGGTAATATTAAGAAAATCTAGGACTCAGATTATTAACATCAGGCTGATGATTTACGTGACTATTTTTCATAAGCTATGCTCATTTGGAGGGTGGGAGACGCTTCACTCATTTGGGGAATTGAGACAAAAGGAGAAGTCCGGGGGTGAATGAAAATGTGATTTTTA
This sequence comes from Physeter macrocephalus, assembly GCF_002837175.3. Taxonomy (NCBI): domain Eukaryota; kingdom Metazoa; phylum Chordata; class Mammalia; order Artiodactyla; family Physeteridae; genus Physeter; species Physeter macrocephalus. The sequence goes on from NC_041222.1 coordinate 52,775,371, forward strand.
TCTAATGACTACTCTTTCATAAATCTTTTAATATTAGAAAATCTGTAGTCTTAAAAACAAAGGAAAAAACATATCATTATTCTTTCTTACAAAACAATTATTATAATACTTTGATACAAGCAATAGAGATCATTTTGAGTAGAAATGACTACCACTGTAGCTACTAATAAACATGTAGAGCTTAAATGGTTCTTAGAGAAACAAATGCTATTTTATACATTTAAAACTTGAAAGAAGTAAATATAAAGGTAATTGAGCTCAGTGAAACAAACCAAAAACCAAAACCCCTGCAACTTCTAATCCTCCTTACATTTCTGCTACACACTCTTTAAGATCTAGTTTTCCAGGGAAAGAAAACAATTCCCTACACAATGCCAACTTTCACAAATCTTTGTACCTTGCTTAAGGTACTTTCTCTCCCTGACGCCCATAACAATGTGCTTGATAGGAGGGATGCTTAGTCACCCTTCCAATTCTACATCCAATGGAACTTCCTCTTAGAGTCCTTCTCTGATTTCCCCAGGCCCTCAGTAGCTTCCTCAGTGTGCCCACAGCATTTTTATATACAACTGCAGTAACATTTTTCACATCATTTTATAACTATTTGCTTACTTTTCTTTTTCACTCAATGCGACTTCCTCAAGACTCTTAAATTCTTTCTTGTAATTGTTTTCTAGTAAAAATGTCCAAGTGCAAGTCAACCAAGATACACTAAACTATGTGTCCACAGTGCTGATGGTGGCGGTTAGGCTAGTCAGTTCTTTGTTGAGTTAGTATAAATTATTTTGTGGGTAACAAAATGAATACTAGAAGCAAGAATGTTTAAACAACTTAAACCATTATCTTACCTAGGTGAGGTCTTGAAATACATATTTCATTATAACTGTAACTTTTGCGGATTTGAGAAGAAAGACAGTTTCTTGCTAAAGATAGGCTTTGTGAAAAGTATCAAGAGTAATGATGACCTTTAGGTTAAGTCGGTTTTTGTCTTTGTTTTTTAATAGGTAGGTATATATTCTGAAAGGAATTGAAGATTTGTGGACTGTCTCATTGAATAAACACAGCTCATGTAATTGCCTGTAATGTTACTATATACACGCTCTGTATTAGTTTCTTATGGCTGCTGTAACAATTTACCACAACCTAGATGGCTTAGTACAAAAGAAATTTATTCTTTCACAGTTCTGGGGGCTAGAACTTAAATCAGTATCACTGGGACGAAATAAAGGTGTTGGCAAGGTCATGATTTAGAAAAAATTTTTTTTAAAAATTATCACATAAGCAATGTTTCCTCCCCATATCATGATACAAAACCAACAAAGGCACAGACCAACAACTTAATGGTTTCAGTAGGAAGAAAGTAATACTGCTTAGGGCAAAATATTTTATGTATTATTAAGATGACATGTGCTCTCAAACTGGGTAAGATTTACATAAAACAACCTGAGACATTGAACCTGGTATTCTTTACTTCTCACCAGCTTCCAAATCTTAACCTTGCTCTCAGATCATGAAAACACATGCTTGGGAAGAAACAGCTAAGCTACAGGGAGATAACCACTTTCTATGGATCCCTGTAGACAGAAATAAGCTTGTCCTGAAAGCAATGTTACAGAGGATTTCAGAATTACGAGAGCAAAATGGTACATTAGGGATAAGCCTACACTTATGATTCCAGGAAGAATAAGAGCCTAAACCTTCCTAAGCAGAGAGATGTCTACCTTATTTCTCAAGAGCTCCATGGAATTGGACTCCAAAAGCATCATGAAAACCCTTTTCTAGCATCACTTTCCCTTTTTCTTAAATAAAATCCAAATTCCTCTTTTTACAAGTATAGATCAGTTTTTGTTTCTTATTCAGAAGTTATATTCCACCAAAAATAGCTTTGGCTATTTTTAGAAATATTCTTTAATCTCTCACTCCCTCCTCTGCTAAGCCCCCTCCACTGGAAATGATCTCCATTTTTCAGACTCTATTTTATTTTTTTGAAAACTCTGACATAATTTATATGATTTGGGTGGCCAGATTTTTAACTTCACTTGCTCCTTTTAAAATTTGATCTGGGGAAAAAATCTACTCAAACATCCCACGTAGATTATTTCTAAAATATAAGGGCTATGTATGTATTGGGGTTAGGAAGGGGGATGTAGGGTAGGATCTGTATACTTGGAGATTACCAAAAAGAGGTAGAAAATTAACTAAAGTACTACCATGTGAACATAATAATTATTGCAAGGCAAACAAATGTAAAGTAGGGGAAAATATCGACACATTTGATTATTGGCAGTATTAAGTAAAAGGATACAGGAATGGGGGTTGTTATCAGCTTTAAAATGTTAAGAAACTGTGTTTATGAATACATTTGAAAAGAGTCCTTTTCAGGATTCCAAAAATCTCATATAGGATTGCTTTTTAAAATTCTATTAGTGTTTCTTCTTGTAGCAGAGAGTCTCTTATTTTAGATAATACACAAGGCATCTGAAGAAATTTGGGGAAAAATTTATAGAAAGTTTTTAGACAAAAATCCTTTTCTACTACTTTAAAATAATCACTAGTTTGGCACTACTGTAAGCACTATAGAAGAAAAGAAAGCTAAATTTAAAAAATTAAACCAAAAATTCATAGAATCACATGCTTAATCAGATGCTCCAGAATATTTCTCATTATTATTGTTAAAGTGATCAATTATTGCTGTGCCCAAATTTAGAAGGCAAACAAGCTGAATATTCTCCTATTCACTTAATTTTTAAAATTTTTTCTTCTTTCTCCAAAACACCTCTAAAACAAAATGTCAACACACAATCAGTATTCAAAGCAAGAGCTTAGCCAAAATATAATTTTGGAGGGATAAAAGCACTATTGATATCATTTCTCCACACTTTTATTGTCATTGTTGCCTCTTCCTAGTGCTTCTCAATTTATCCTCTTTATTCTGGACTGCTATAAAATTTTCCCTAGTTAACTATCTACATTATTTTTCAAAATATCAAATAAATCAATACACAGCAACAAGATTAACTACCAGTTAATGAGATACAAATGTATATGTGTGTGTATGAATGTGTATATATATATATAAAATATTTATGTAATTTTTAATATCACCATTGCAAAATCAGAATTGTTTATTGATCAGGAAACTAAGGCTGAGAGATACTAGATTCTTTGTCAAAATCGTGCAGCTGGTATATCCTTGGACTAATTTATTCTGGTTCAATCTGTTAACATGTGAATCAACTCATATCCACTTCAGCCACATCACATATCCTAAAAGAAGCATTATAAATCATTTCTCCTATGTAAATCCAGTTCTAAAAATACTCTCTACACCGTTATATTTTATATTGACTATTATGTTCAAAATAATTTGAACATTAAAGAGAACATTAAAGTATTCCATATTTTAATTTTTTCCAGTTCCATTGATAATAATACCTGACACTTATTAAGGGCTTACAGTACAGCAGCCATTCTTTTACACATTATATGTACCATTTCCCTCAACAGTCACAACTCTAATGAGGGGTCATATTACTTAGACTTAAGTTCAGTAGTGAGTGACTGAAAGAATGGAAATAACAGGATTTTACGATGTGGAAATTATTTCTCTTTTAAGTAAATATATGGGTAGGTGATCTAGGAATGGTATGATGTCAAAGACCCAAGCTCCCAGAAGCTGGCATATGATACTCCTCACATATCATTAGCCATAAAATAGGCACATGGACAAATGCAGCAGCAAAGGGCTGGGAAATACAATCTGCATTATGGAAGGCCATTTAACTGATTAAAATTGGGGGGGCTCTATCAAAAAGGAAGAAGACAAAGGATATTAAGAAAAACTACAAGCATTCTATAAATAAGTAGCCATAATTATTATTATCCTTCTTTTCCAAATGAGGAAAGTAAGGCATAGAGATGTTAAGTAACATGCCTAAGGTCACACAATAACTTGTCCCCTTCAGTTTTTATTCATCGTGTTGCAAATGCTTGTTACAAGGTCAATTTTACTATAAGTTCTAATTTATCCCTCTGTCACTGAACATCTATGTTTTTGCCTTGCACCAAAAACCATTCTGTCATTTGCAAAGATAGATATGGTACAAAAAAGATAAAAGATAAAGCAGTGAAAAAGCCAAGGGGAAAGAGGAAAAAAAGATGAAGCCAAGAATAATTATTTATCAAAATTAAGGTAGATTCTACACAAAAAATTATCCTCAGAAATGAAAAGGGACAAACTACTGATGCATGCAGTAACATGAATGAATCTTAAAAGCACTCTGTTAAATAAAAGTAGCCAGACACAAAAGGTTCCCTACCATATGCTTCCATTTTTAAGACACTTTTGAAAAGGCATGTCAGTGATAGAAATCAGATCAGTGGTTGCCAAAGGCTGGGAGTAGAGCAAGGAGACTGACTGCAGAATGGCAAGAAAAAACTCTATGGGGAGACAAAAATATCTTTATATTGTAGTAGTTTTTTCATGACTGTAAACATTCATCAAAAATAATTGAAATATATAGCTAAAAAGGATCAATTCTACTATATATAAATGATACTTCAATAATCATGACTCGTACAAATACATAAGCTATATAAGCTATTGGGTAGCCTTAGTTAGCTGAGGATTACAATTTGCCTCTGAGTTTTGTAAACCCAGTGTAGAGATTAAAATATAATCAGTTATAAAATCATCAGTGTCTTTAAAAATAATATTAAGATAAATAATCTGGGCAAGGATGAAATGAGGTGGTAAAACTTTTTTTTTGCTTAAATACAGTTTGTTTTCATATATTACAGGTTGGTAATTTTGCAATTAAAAAATATTTCATAATACCAGTATATAGATTACAAATTTCAGGTACAGCATTCAAGCAGGATTAACTCATGCCTGTGTAGTCTACTCATTAACACTCAGAGTCTAAAATTATACACTTAGATGTACTCAGAATTCTAGAGAGCTTCATCCTTTGTTTGAGCGCACAAGAAAATACATATAAACTAATCTACTCAAGGGCCATTCAAAGTTCTTATTGCCAGCTAGGTCTTGTCAACATGAATTTTGTCAGGTACCACTTTGTAAATTCATTCTAGTTTCTATGTACTTTTTTTGTCAAATCATTTTTTCACAAGCTAATACCTTACTTAGTCTTTCTGTAGAGAACTTATGCTATTTATCATTTCTTCTAGTAACAATTTAGAAAAAAAATCCACATATTAGAATCACATTATTTTGTTCAGGATTCTGGAAAACATTCATCTTAGAAACATTCATTCACCCTGGCTCCCTCATTTACAACCTGGAACCTTGGAAAAAGCACTTTAACCCCTCTGTGCCTCGATGACCTCACAGGAGAGTAGAGCTAATAAGAACAGCTCACTCATAAAGTTCTATGTTGAGAGTTAAATTAGTCAGTATATGTAAAATGCTTAGAGTATGCCTGACACAAAGCAAGCATTATTTTAGTTGCTGCTACTATCACTCTTAAATCCTACATGACCTGAACATTCCTCAAAATACAAAATTTTATTTAGTACCTCTTTGTATAGATTCTGTGTAACCTTGTAATGTCTTATCATCTCCCATTAGAAAAGAATAAAAATGTTAATCCCATGGTAATAATGTGACATATTAGTATTAAGCCTGTACTACATGCAAACTAAATCCCTTAGGGGAAAATACATTAAAAAAATTAGAAAATTGGGCTTCCCTGGTGGCGCAGTGGTTGAGAGTCCGTCTGCCGATGCAAGGGACGCGGGTTCGTGCCCCGGTCCGGGAGGATCCCACATGCGTGAGCTATGGCTGCTGAGCCTGCGCGTCCGGAGCCTGTGCTCCGCAGAGGGAGAGGCCACAACAGTGAGGCCCGGGTATCGCAAAAAAAAAAAAAAAAAAAAAAAAAAAAAAATTAGAAAATTAAACCCAACAATCTGAATATAACACATTGTGGGAGGCATGTTTACATTATGGTTAAAATGTAAGAGAGCACACACAGACACACACACACACAGGAACAGAAACAAAACCTGTGTTGTGTTGCCAAACAGCCAAGAGTTTGAAGTTGAAAGACTGCCACTCTTCCCCCTACCCCATAACCACCATTTGGTCTAGGCTGACCTTATTTCCTTTGGTACATTCCACCTTGGGTGACTTATTTTCACTCTGGATAAAACAAGGGATCTAATTACAAATCTAGTCATTGAAAAACTGAGTGGGAATCAAATCAGGTTTAAGACATGATAGCAGCCGTGTAAACTGAGGATATGAATGGATTCTGACAGAAAAGAACCATGAGATTATTCCCTGTAACAGAATTGCATCCCTCTCCCTTAGAGGACATTAAAAACTTGGTTTGAACAATTATTTCCATAGGAGGCATTACTTTCTCCATGATTTCATCCTAGTTTTCCTCTAGACAAGTTCATGTTCCACTTCTTAAAGGGGCATTTATCTCTGTAAGAAAAAGGGATATGTTATGGCTTTGTTGTTACACTGAATATATCGGCCCCTTGAAAGGGTTAATCATCTTTCTGTATGACATAATTAGACACAGACAAACACAGGGATCTAAGAATGCATTTCACCAGTAGATAGTCTTTGCTTTGGGAGAAGCTTCAGAAGGAGTAGAGTTTTAAATGTTTGTGGGGTAGACCAAGTAGTAAGCTGAGACATGGAGAATAACTTTTCATCAGGGTCCTCATGGGCCATGGTAGGAATGGGTCTGTAAAGAATGCATAGAAAAGAAAGTGGATAGAGAAGCAATAGACAGGAGAGAAGAACACAGATAAGCAAAGGTCAAAAAAAAAAAAAAGACATACAGAGAAGCTTTAAGACATCTCAGAGTATCAATAAAATAGGACTTAACATTTCTATGAAATATAAGCCATGCTTCATAACCTCAAAAAACATTGAAGATTGGAATTTTTTTATTCCCCACCTATAGATAATTAATCTTTTGAAATTATTTGTAACCTCTATCTAAACTTGAAAAAAAATTAGTCTATTAAATAGAAGAAATGATCTTACTTTTAATGAATACCTTATGTTAAAATTATCACTTACCCTCATATTGTCTTGATATATATCTTAAAAATTAAAATATTTAAAAGAATTAACTTTATTTAAATAAAACCAATAAAATGAACTAATGAAAGTAAGAAAGCATCTTCCAGGGATGTATTACTGTATAGCTGAGGGAAAGAATAGGTATAGTATGATAATTTTGAGCATGGTAATGCTGATTGATCGGATTACATGCTGTGAACAAAAGGAATAAGTGGTCAGGCATGAATGATAGTGCCTGAAAGGAAGACAGAGTTAAACAGACCCTTACAACCCATGGCCAAGTATGATCGGCTCTAACAAATGGAGTACAGTAATAGCAGCTGAAAGTTATATTGTAATGATTGCCTGAAAAGGTGGGTCAAAAAAATTCCAGGACATTTGATGCCTAAAGGTATTAACATTATGGGCATAACTGGAAAAAACAACAGGCAGGATCCATTACAGGACTGTTAGAGGCAAGGACAAAGGAAACACTGAAAAGATAAAATGAAATTTCATTTTCACTGATGGTGCTTAATCAAAACTTTGGAACAGGTAAACAACTGGAGAGGACTACTTAACAATACATCTATTCTCCAGTAGATTAATAGGCCTCTTTAGTTCTCAAAAGTAGAAAAATGGATGTTGAGATAGCAAAAGTAAATTATATGAATTCATTATGTCCAATGACAACTTCTTCTATCCTATGACAATATGTCTCTTTCCATAATTGGCTTGGATGTTATAATTGTAAATGCAACATGCAATGTGAGATTTATGTTCAATTGATTATTGTATATAAGTTGGAAATAAAAAGATGAATGTTGCAGAAGCTTAAGGGTCACTATTCTTCACATTTGTCACTCTGAAATTTGATTGGTTCAAATTTAGCTAAATAAAGTTCACAGAGTCAAGAGAAGACAATCCATTATGTTGAAAAAAGATACCTATGCAGACTTCCTTTTTTCCATCATTTTCAACTTCTTCTTTTCCTTTTCCTTTAGCCTTTCAAATCTTCCATTTTATAGCAGAGGTCAGGTTCTGGAACTTCTTAAGGGCAGATGCACTGCTCACTGTATGCTATATTTGAACTGGTTCTTATTTATCCTATATTAAATACATACCTCCACGTATATTTGTTAAAACAAACATACAGTCTCAGGCACTCTATTTCTTACCATAATGTATTTAGTACATAATTAGTTGCTTCTAACATAAAATATATTTATCACCTGTAAATCAGATTTTTAATATGCTCACCCCTCACAATCAATCTCTACATAATGATAGCAAAACCTTATAAACAATCAACATTGAGAGATGAATGTTTAAGGAAGGTCTGACATTGCTCATAATCCTGCCCACCTCTGTTCTCTGTTCTGTCAGGAAAGTTTTAGACACCAACCATTATTATTTTATCTTTTAGTCACAGACAGGTTGCAGGGGATAGAAATAGTGAGAGCCTCTAAGTATCAGGCAATAGGTAGCATCGCTTCACAGGTCATCTCATTTGATTCTCACAACCACCTTAGAAGATAAATATGGTATTCTTCTCCCTGTTCAGATGTGGATAATACACTATTTAATACTTAATCATGGAGAGTAAATAGCTTTCCTTCAGTGTGGAAGCCAGTAAGAAGCAATACTGAAATTCATCTTCTGGGCAGCACGTTTTCTGACAGATTTTGACCAAAAGATAAGCACCCAGATGAGAGAAACCAAGAGAGTGAGGATAGTAGATGTTCTTCCAAATAAAGGAAGAATGTTTAGACTTGGAAAGAGAAGATGCATGGGGAAAATAATAATGTCTTCACGTTTCTCCAGTGTTTTTATATGCAAAGGAATTTCGTGAAATATATGCCTCTTCCGAGGACAAGCCCACAGCCTCCAAATGTAGAGTTCACACAAAGAGCTTTGGTTTACTATAAAAAGAATGTTCTAGTAATCTAGCCACATAAACTTCAACTTCCTTAGAAAGTAGGAGCCTCCTTACCACCAGAAGTTCCAAACAGATGCTGCTGACTAGATGTGAATCATGTTATTAAACAGATTCCAGCTTTTGGTGGGAGTTGAATCTAGGTAACCTCAAAGGTCGCCTTTCCACTTCCAGTGCTGACTTTAGAAATGATGCTAAATAGCAATTTTAAAAAGAAGAGACAATTTAGCACCTTTTTATTTAGCTCCTAAGATGATGTATTTCTTTTTACAACATGTATACTTTTTCAGTTTATCCTTTGATTACATGATTCAAATTGTTATTTAGGGAGTTAAAGTGGCTACAGTGAGGGGTGCTTTAAATCCTATAGCACCTGGCTGTCTACTTATAAGAATTAATATGGATATATGTGCACTCCAGTGAAGAGTTACTATGTGTTAATTATATGCTAATATATGACACATTTTAATCTTCCACAGGCAATCTAACCTAAAACCTAAAAGAGAGAGAAACAGTTTTTAACCTCGTGAAGTGAAATCTGTACATTTATCTCTCTATATATATTTCATATTTTGGATGGTGACTTATAATTTGCTTAAATATACCAGGGTAGAAGGATACTGTTATTCAAATCCAAATGAGTTCCTGAGAAATCTAGTTCCTATTTATAACCTTCCATTTTTCTATAGGTGGATTGTGAGCTTTGGAAAGAAGAGTCTGTGGACTGTTAGTTTTTGACTAATAGCTTGGTGGCCAGTACAAAAGGAAGTACTCAATAAATCACTCATGAATAAATTGAAAGCTGCTTAAAAGTAATTAGCTTTCCTGGAATTCACAAAGAAATGAACCCAACATCAGCTAATTCCAGTTTTATAGGTATTTCATGCTATGGCTGTCAACTCTGGCTATATACCAGGACACTTGGTAAAGGTTTTGGTAAAGTATCAATGATGAAAAGGCCACAACTACATTCTGAAACAGAAACTCCAATGTACAGGTTAAGGCATCCATATTTTAAAATACTTTATCAATGATTCTTATAATTTTGCAATTTGAGAACCACTTTTATTGATAACCATTTGTTCCTAGACAAGGAGCTAGACACTCCCTATGAATATGACTCTATCATTTATTCTATTATGTTAAAAATACATATCCCTAACTGGGGACAGATTCTGCCTCTTAGGATCAACAATTACCTTTAGTGTATGTACATATGTAAAATGGAAAAAAATGCTTCAGTGTATGTCTATGATATTACAGAACCGTTCCATATTATAAATGTCTCAGCCTAGTCTGGTAATAACATATAATTAAAATAGATATTTTCACCTTAAGTTATTAGATCACACTGCTATTTTGCTAACTCATAAATTATAAAGAGCACAGAAAACAAATTTACAGGGGCGAAGTCGAAGTCAATCCCATCACTTCTATCCCTGCCTACGTTGTGAATTTGATGGCAAAATCTGTGAAACCAAATACATCCCCTTCCTTCCCCAACCCCCAATAAAATAGTGAAGAAACAAAAACATTTTCTAGGTTAGGGGAAGCATATTTACAATTTGCCAGCTTGTGCCATTGCTGCTGAATCTCTTCCCATGTCTTGATTTTGCAAGATTTGATCTCTATGACATTGGAATGCTCTTCCCTGCTTTTCTGAATCTCCTCTTCTTTTCCAGTATATACAACAGCTACATAGTGATTTCTCCTTCTATGTGAACATCTGTTTGGGTTTACTGTTTGTCCCACTGCATATGTTCTACAGAACCAACCCAGTCCTGGTCAACTCAGTCTCAGAGTATCCCAACCTGCCCATGACACTTTAAAATACTAGAAAAAAAGCCAGATATTACAAACTAAGTTTTATCATTTCCATTCGAGAAAGGATCTCATTCCCTGTTGTTTCTAGTGCCTCAACTGGAGTCTGTCATCTAGCTAGCTAACATTAAGTATTTGTTTAATAAGCAGATAAATTGAGATGATAGTTTTGGTACAATAAATACAGAGAATATATCACTTGTTCTGATTCATAAGTTTAGACTCATTTTTTTTTCCCCAACCAAGTAATCTTGTGCATGACTATGACAAAGGCAAGACTGATGATATCCTAAAAGAGATGACTATTCAAGACTGTCTTACTGGAGGAAGAATTGGCTGCGAAAATTTCTGCAACCTAAGAAAGAACAAAGTGTATATTCAGCAAAATTAACATTTAATACATTTAATTTTATCAGAAAATCTATCATCAAATTATAAGCAAGTGTATAGATATCAAATAAACTATTTTCTCTCCCCAAAGTAGTGAATGCAGACAATTACTTGACAAATCCAGGACTTGTCTTCAAAATTATTTGTTACTAAAGCTGGAATTTGTGAAGTACCAGCCCGAGTATAGTTCCTTTACTGGATGATGTTTTTAATAAGGGACAGTTGGGTATAAATCATTATTTTGAATGACACAATTATGTTTCTTCTAAAAAGCTCTGCAAAGCTTTGCATTATTGTCAAGAAGTTTTGTACTTGTTTAACAGAGCCCATTACCCACATGCTATATTTATTTATTCATGTTTTGTGGTACTTATTTATACACCCTCTGTAACTGTAACTATGTTTTATCAAGTTTATAGCATTTTTTAATATTAAATTTTGCTCCTCTATGGTCTAGGAATTATCTGTAAAGTTCTTTGGTTTTTTCAAAAAAGTTATTTTCTAAAATTGCAAAATGTAAGAACTTTAAGTAGTATAAGTGAACACTGAGAATTATAAAGTTCAGAGAGTTGACTATTGAGAAACATTACTTTCTGTGGTCACATTTTGGCTTCATTTTTAAAAGTGAAACAAAACTCATGTTTCAGCACAAATTATGATTATATATAATCATTGGTGTTTATTTTGAAACAGTAAATATCTAGAATTTTTAAAACAAACTATTTTCTAATACTCTGAAGTAACATGTATTTATTTAATTTATAAAAAAAAGGTTAATTGCATTATTAACCTTTTAATAAGGTTAAAAGGGAGGGCATCACAGGGCATATACAAAGCTTTAACTGTGGCTTAAAGAGAAAGTAAACGTTTGTAAGCAGACAGGAGAGAGCAGCCCTCCTGGGAGGAGAAATAGCATATGTGAAGTCAAAGAGGAATGAAATACCACAGCATGTTTGGGAAACTGGAAGGGGTTTGTTATTTTCTGAGGTTCAAGTTTCAGGGAAGCCAAGTAATAAGAAAGGGTAGAGGAGATATTAGTAAATGACAGACATAAAATGTTAGTCTCATCCCACATGTCAAGAAATCTGCCTTTTTTATCCTGAAGTCACAGGGTAGTCATCTGTAATTCTCAAGCAAATCCACCTCACAGTAGACTTACCTTCTAGAAAACTACACTAGTGGTAACACATACAGCAGATCAGAGGGAAGTAGGACCAGGTCTATGTTTGAGGCTACGGAAATAATCCTCATGAGAATGAACAGAATAGTAAGAAAAGAATGAAGACAACATGTTTTCAAAGTTAAAAATTAATAGAATTTGGAAAACCACTGGATGTATCAGGTAAGGAAGTGAAGCTATAGGAATGGCTCTAAATTTTCTTGTTCAGGGCCATGGAGGATTATAAACCAATTAACCAGGGCAGAGACAAAAGTGAATTTTATAAGGCAAAAATAATGATCCAAGTTTTAGGTGCACAGGTTTAAGTATAGTGTGTAATATCCAGAGAGTATTATCTACTAGGTAGTTTGGTATGTTCAGATCCTGGTCACAGTAGAGAGTTATAGTTGGATACACAGACTTTGACATCATTAGTTGATATATAGATGTTGAATGAGATAATGGAGATAGAAAATGTAGTCAGATTGAGGGTAATACAGACTAGAAACTCAGGAAACTCTCACAAGTACAGACTGGAACATGTCATTACATTTTAAGAATGTAAAATTTTATCAGACTTTCATATTATTCAGCTATAAGCAATATCATAAAGGTTCATTTTGTAACTAAATAGTAATGGTGCTCTAATAAAAGTATTAGCTCAATTAAAACACTACTGTATAATGTATGTTTGTACTAGTTTTAAATACCATTTTACAAATTCAGTTGTTGATAAAGAACAACCATCTTATCATTTATATCTTTTTTTTGCTCTGTAATAACAATAATTTGTACTTAATTTAATGACTGACAATTACTTGAATCTACTGTAGAAGAGTGGGTACAAATTTTAAAATATTCCAAAGATAGGAAACATTAACAAAAAGGGATATGTAATTTCTAGTATGGAGGCAAAAAAACTCATTTAAAAAATAATAATTTACCTACGTTGCTATAATCAACACTACATCCATCTCCACACATTTGGAATTGTTTCCTTGGAGACACTTTGTATTATTAACATTTTCCCTATTGGACCTGAACATACACAACATAAATAAAGAATCAGAAGTTGTCAATCATTAACTTAAATATAGCTCTAGGTTGTCAAGTCTCGGGTTCCCAGGAATAACAACCACAAAACCTATTTAATGGGGGCTTTTGCTATTAAAGTCTTCTCTGGGAAACAACTGTGTTATCTTATAATTTACCACAGATATATATTGCATCTGTTAGTGTAATAAAAAAAAACTAAACCACTTACTTGAACAGGAGCAGAAACTGTGAACAGCTAAAATGCGACCCATATAACTTATTTTATCTACAAGGTATTTCATCTTTTAATTTTGAGAACTGCAAACCTCTTTAGCATTGTCTATTTCCCCAGATTGGTTTAACAAACATGCCTCGAATTTTTGTCAATATAAGCTGTTTGGGGAGGAACAGGAAAGAGAAAATATTCCTTTATTACCAGAAATAAGTAGAAAATCAAGAATACAAAATTAAGCTACTATCTTGAGTAAATATAAAAATGAAACAGATGCTTATTAATTAGTGTGGGCAGGTGATGACAAGGCTCCACGGCACATCGCACCAGCTGCAAAGAATGTAGACAGCTTTTATCTTACCAGACCATTTATTTATTATGCAACAGACACCTCATGCACTAGAAGTCAAAACAAAACAATACAAAGAGCTAAGATTTCAGCTTTCCAAACTTTGAACATGACTTGGTTTTACCTACTTGTCTAAGGGATAATCTGACTTTCATGTTTAAAAGTTTTAAGGATGCTCCTGTTCATTGTATTTCCTTCCACTAGAAATTATTTATGACATTCTGTTGTATACAATATGCCAAGAAGAGAGGCAGCACTGCTTTAAGTATGGAGTCTACTTTTTCAAAGAGTCCAGAATAATAGGCAGTATTTAGAAAAAAAAGTAAAAGATCTAGACAGAGGAAACTATGAAAATACAGATCCACTGATCAGCTGTTTATACTCAATTTATATAAAATTAAATTTTTGAAAATAAAATTTAAAAGGCTTCTTGTGAGACACTGTGATGACCAATCCATTCCATTTTCAATTTCCACTTCTGCTCAGATTAGCGGCAATCAAATTTCATTTCAGCAATTTGATAATGAGCCATTAAGGTAGTCTAATCAATTGAATCTTTTTTTTCCCTTGTGCCCCTGCACTCTCACATAGAAATGAATTCAGTAACATTGACGGTTGACCCTTAGCTTTTTTTTAGTTATTTAAGTTGTGGTAACTTTTGTATTTTTTGTACTATGTGATTTTATTTGGATTTAATTTTGCAGTAGTACGCAGAGTACTTGATCTCATATCTTTCAATTATTTTACTTACTTAAAAGAAAATAATAAAACAAAATAAATGTCCTTCAAAAGCAACTGACAACAACAAAAAATGCAGAAATGCAATTAGGAACTAAATGAAAAAGAATGTTTTCTACCTAAGTGATAAAAATATCAATAAAATATGATCTGTAAATTTGTTATTTCCAAATTAAAGAATATTAAAGATCAGAAATGCTGAGGTAAATCTGGCACTTTTGGTTTCTTTAGGACAAATAAGTACAGTTTCTCTGGAAAGCAAGGCAACCATCAGTATCAAGAATCAACGTACCATTCAAATCCTTAGTCAGTAAATGTGTACCAAAAGAAAAAATCACAAAACATGAAAAAGTATGCAAAACCTAGAGTAAAGAATAAGGAACAGTATCAGTGTCTAAAAATTTAAATACATTTCAAATAAATTACCAGTTCAGATGATTTTTACATCAGCCATTAAAAATATAATTGTGGACATTATGGAATATCCTTTACAACTTACATTATTGGGAATTTATTAATTGCCATTTAAGAAAGTAATACCCATTGGTAAAGCCATTGGTAAAGCTCATCTATATAGGTTGCTTCCCAAAGGTATACAGAGAAGAGGGAAAAAATAGTTGAAGAGCTCAGATAAAAGTGAGAAGAGACAGAAAGATAATATACAAATATGGGTGATGCATTTTAGTAGGAATCCAGAATATCTGGAAACAAACTACTGACTATCCATAAATTAATAATTAAGGTAGCATTTTACAGACACTCTATCAACCAGCTAGAAGATGAAATCAATACTGTCCAGTTCTTGGAGAATGGGAAAAAAATGCCAAGTAGGGCTTACTGTATTTTTTTCATTCATTTTCAAAATCTAAGGAGTATCAGTGGAGCTACTCATGTAACAATAAGGTGATATTTAGAGACTCTGAATCTTAAAAGGTAATCTAAAGTTATATATATATATAAATATATATGTATATACATATATATAAATATATATGTATATACATATATATATATGAACTGTTGAACTGTTGTTGTGATACATTTTTCCCTACATACAAGTTCAGAGCTAATGCTAAACAAAGCAAATGATTCCATAAAACTGATCTCTATGTCCACAGCAAACAGAAAAATGACAAGAAATGTACACATGGCAAAATTTAATGATATAATTTATTTGAAAGATGCAGAAGACAATTTTGTAGTTACTATATGAATACCATTATCTTTATACTTAATATACCTAAGGAAAATGTTAGAAGAGGAAAAGTGAAAACAGGAAACAGCTGATGCCTTGGGGTAAGTAATTTATTTATTTCCTTTATTTTTATTATACTGCTGTCTGTGGAAGAAATAGAAGTTCACAGTAATGAAATAAAAGCCTTTGATTAAGTGCCTGAAGAGTGCTTTGAAGGCAAAAACGTAAACTTCCCAAACAAAGAAAAATAATGCATCTTCAAAGGCAAATGCATCTGAGGACAAATCTATAATGATGAAAAATTTCATGCATGACTTAGACTAAACCCGTCTTTCAAAGATGGTTTTCTAAATTCAAAACATGCAGTTGGTCATGTAGAGCTGACCTGGACCTGAATTTCTTGAGCAGAGGATCCTGGATGAAGCAGTGAGGCATCATATAGGCAAATGTCAAAAGTGTCAATAAATAAGCTGAAAGGAAAAACTCCATCAGATCTTCAGTTGCTCTCTCTCTACTGATAGAGATGATGCAGAACATACCAGACCAACTCATTAAAGATGCAGCAGGCCACCTGTGGTATGTACTTTTGCATCTTAGGATAAAATTTATGGAGTAGATGTTGCTAAGCAAGGCTAAATACAATTTAAAGGACAGTAACCAGTGGCATAACCTTTTCTATTCAACATAGTAGCCAGTGTGCAATCTGTACCTGGTACTATTCACTGAGTGATAACTTCAGAGGTTTTGACAGCCCTGATACTCGCTTAACATGGTCATAGTGATTGATCAAGTAGCCTTTGTAGATTAATATAACAGTAACTTGTCTGCATAGGCAAATGCAACAGTAGGCTGGGGAAAGAGACCATGAAAGAATAGAACATATGGAAATTGATATCAAGGTATCTCAATTTATCAGTTGGTAACAGCTGAGCATAAATGTATGGCCAAAGGTCTAATATGAGAAGTAAATGATGATGAAAAAAATGGCCATTAGACCAAAAAAAGCAAAATATATACATTCCATATGAGCAGGCTGGTATTAAGACAATAATAAAAATAAAATTTAAACTGATTGTGCTATTTATTTTTTATAGGGAGTCTCTAATTCCACCAGGAGAGTTTTACTACTCATGATAATAAAAATAATTTTCTTTAGCTTAAACGCTTCAAATCTTTAATCAAAAACAATAATTAGACATACTAGTATTCATTATCGCATGCAAAATAGGTATTTGTAATCCCTTAATCATTCTCTGGATATGTATTGTAGTCCTTTCCCTATAATCTGGGTCACCACTGATATCCTCTGTTCAAAGCATTTTACAATCTTGTTCTTGTCAAGAGGCAGACAGTACTTTCACAGCTGAACTTGCCATAGTCCTATGAGGCTTCACCCACAGTATCACCAAGCCTACTTTTGTAACCTACACTTCCTTTCCCACATGGCTTGAGTGACTGCATGTCTGAGAATATTAAGGAATGCCAACAGAGGTGTATGACAGAGCTATTTATCTCAGACAGCTCTCTCAGGAATGCAATGAAGTTATTATTAAAATTTTGCACAAAGTGTTAGCTCAACCTCCATTTTATAATAGTACCCTTTATATTGTTGTTTGGCTTTTAAAAATCTATTAAATGCATAACAAAGAAAGGCATGTTAAAGCTACATGTATTTCCAAGTGATAATACACCTTTGGTGCCATAGAGCAGTAAATTCTCAACATCATCAAATAAGCTACTGTACATTTTTAACAAAACAAATTTATTTTTACTTGGATTTCTGTATTGTATTCACTAGATGGCACTATCAAAGTACTTCTAAATCCGTAAGCTTCTCAACAATACTTTCTGATATTAAAAAATAGAATTTAGGTTTCTATGTACTTAGAAAAATACATAACGCTAAAATTGTCTTTGAAAGCAGACTTTAAAAATGTCATCAAAACAACCAAGATGTCCCAAATTAGCTTCTGAAACTGCAAATCCTGAGACTGGGTATGGTACCTTTTAAAATAGTCATTCTTTCCTTCTTCAGCTTTTAAAGACAATCTTTTAAAGAATTTCAAATACACCTTCAACGGGCAAAGCTATATGCATACATCTTGTAAGGTTAACAAAACCATCAGAGAAGGGAGATTCAAAATAGTGTTGCTGATGTTGACTGTTTCTTTCCTAACAGGTTAAGGTAGCTTAGTGAGAGGTGAGTGAGAATAGAGAGCCTTACGGGGACAGAAGTAATACTTTAGAAAATATTTAACATAATTTTGAGGCTTCAGTCGATTAATTTGGGATAAAACAGTTTAGTGTCTACTGACTTCAAATTTAATCTCCACTACTAATAAAAGTTGAATGGTATTCATAATATCTTATAACTTCATTTCCTCTTTGTTAAAATGTATATAGTCAAAACTTTATCTTCAAGTGTTTTTAATCTGAAGAAATTTTATTAGCATACTTCGCTTTTATTTCTATTTTAACTTATGTAATCATTATATTTAAGTTGTTAATTATACTGTTAAAGGCTAGAAATATAGAGAAAGACCCATCAACAGTTATCAGTGTCATCCTGCTACCTCCCTCATTTAGAACTAATAGTCCCTATTAGTTCTTATTGGAAAATTTGCTTCCATTAGGGAAATTGGCTGTAGGTGTGGCTCTCCAATAACACATTGCTCCCTAACACAAAGCCAGCCTATAAAAAAAAACATAGTTCAGTCCTACTGCAACAAAGCAGCTTATATGAAGAATCACAAATCAGATGGAGCTGCCAAAAAATGTAGCATTTCTGTACCAAGATTTCCCTCCTTATCCTTTTCCAATTACTCTCTTTGCCAACATTTAGTTAAGATATTAAATTGAGTCTTTTCTGCTGGGGCAAGACCAGTGTAGATATTCTTACACTGAACATGAAAGGTCTCTGGTCAGAGGACTCCCTCTAAGAGGACTCCCATTTGGTTATTTAACCCCAGGAATGTCTGTGGACGTTTCAGCTTTCAGCCACTGTAGGAAAATGTGCTGGATGAGATATTTTGGACAGGCAGGTGGAATCTTAAATTGTACCATGTCAGAAGAAGCTGATTTCATACTCTCAGGTTAAGGAATGCCCTGCCCTTTCTCCAAATGGTTTATTGCCTCTGAAAACAACAATCTTTTCTTCCTCAAAATTTCAATGTAGATCTGCATTAAAGGTTTAGATGTAAACAGTTCATGCACCATAAATAAAAATTACTTCTAAAAACATCCCCTTATGTATGAAACTTTTATACTTTAACCTCACCTCTTCTTCAGAAACTTTAATCAGATATTTGTCAATGTCATATAAGTAAATAAAAGGTAATTTGTATTCATTAAAACAGAATAAATCCAGTGAAAAATTATAAAATGAGATTTCTAGAAATCTGGACAATATAGACATTTTTAAAATGTCTTAAGTATATATGTACAATATTCATGATAGAAAGCCTATGTTTTTGAGGTAGTATTGAGGAAGTTGGATGGAAGGAGAGCATCTACTATGTAAATGTAGCGTCATCGTCTATACATAAATCATCTCGTTTTATCCTCACAGTAACTCTAAGAGAGTTAGTATTATCATCAAAAATCACAAAACAGTTGAGGCAATAGAGTACCACAAATAAGAGTCAGGAGAAAATGCAAAACAAAACAAAACTACAGAATCAAACCAATCCACTGAGAATATATGATAAAAGAACAGGAAACCATAAAAATTGACAAGGTGTATTTTTTTTAAAGCCAAAAATCTTAATGAAAAAATAATTAAACGACAAACTCAATAAATGGGTTAAACATTTAGCACATTAGATAGTTCACAGAAAAAGAAACTGGGATGGGCACTAAAATATGAAAAGATATTCAACCTCATTAGATATCACAGAAATGTAAATTTAATCCACTGAGAGTCATTTTAAAAGCCACCATATTGGCATACTTTTGCAAAGTCTGACAACATTAAGTCAAGAATACAGAATAAGTGATTCATATAGTGCTGGTGAGAATGAAAACTGCAATAACAGCTTTGGAAAATAACTTGATATTGTTTGCTATTTACAACGTGGACTCATACTATTACCCAGGAACTACACACCTAGGTATAAACCCTAGAGAGGTTTTGCATATATGCATCAAGAGGCATGTAAGAATGTTCAAAGTAGCCTTGTTTATAGTATACACTGGAAACAATCTAATTGTACATCAATATTAGAGGCCCTCATTAAATTGAGGTATATATGTTTTATACTGCACATATCAACAGCATGACTTTAAAAAGTATTATTTGAAGTAATAAAGAGAAAATTGAAAAAAAATACATATACTGTGGTCCTATTTATATAAGATTCAAAAGCGATAGAGGTCAGGGATGCTGATAAACATCCTACAATGCACAAGCTCCTACCACAAAGAATTTTCCAGCCCAAAAGTCAATAGTACCAACACTGAGAATCCTCTAAAGAAAAGCATAATTAATACAAATTTCAGGAAAACTTGTAAATAAAGGATCAGCATTACAATTTTTCCTTTTTAACTTTCTTTTTTACAGATACTGTCTTTAAACTCCTGGTATCTATTTCATCTTGGATTTTTTTTCATCAATTTTTATTAATTTAAATTACTGCATTAAAAATTATTTATCTTGATTACTGAGTTTTTTTGGTGCCTCCTTAAATTTCAGGCCTGAAGAACGTGCCTCATTTGCTTCACATTAGTCCCAGCCCTGGGGAGGGGTGCAGGTAGAAGGACGGGCATATAGAGCTTCAAAAATATTGATATTCTATTTCTCAAGCTGAATCATAGTTACAGGGTTTGTTTTATTATTTTTCTTTGAACTATACATAGAGCTCACATTCATTATTTTTCATGCATAATTAAAATTAAAACAACTTTAAAAGATTTGGTTATGCTATAAAGACAAATCTTTATTATCTATATATCAATTGTTAGAAATATGCTATTTATTATGTATACATTAACTAGTATAAACTATTATTTAACAAATCAAATATACATTTATTTGGGTCAATATTAAGGGGACACTAAAATAAAGGCATATGATGTTTCCCCTTTAAATGTACAACTGTTATAAATGCTTATAAAATATATTCAAATACTCAACTTACTTCTGCACACAACAGAGCTTCCTTGAATTTTTTCTTATAATTAGAAATATAAGGGAGGCATTTACTCCAACTGTGGTTTATTAATTCCTAAATGCTAGAAAGCAGTGACTTGACATGCAAATGTAACATTTCTATCTCTTCCTCTATTTCATTATCAAAATTCTCCAACTACCTTGTTCATTAGAGAGATAGAAGTGTTTCATTAATCCATTTCTGACTTCCATGAGGATGTTCACTCAAGCAATTGCTTTCTATTCTTTCCCCCACTAGGTAAAAAATGAAAATCAAGTACATATTCATTACATGATTATTTCTTATTTATAATTAATGGCCATGAACTTTTAATCTTACAATTAGAAAAACAACTGTTACAACAAAGTATAACCTTTTTCCTTCTCATTTACTTGACTGTCTTGTTTCTTATTTCCATTAAACGGTCAAATGGCATTGAAAGAGTTTTCATTACTAAAACTGGCTTTGACCAGATTTTTCTTTGCTTTATCCCAAATGTCAATACAAATTGTTTTTCCTTTTAAAAAATGCAGACAAGCTGGATTTAAGTTATACTCTGCTATTGACATGTCTGGTGTTGGCACTGTATTTCACTGTTCTATTCCAGGCCATCATATATATGTGAACACACGTGTGCCCGCACATACACACGCACACTCCACAAAAGTTAACTTCTGAGATCTGAAAGCTAATTAGAAACTCAACCCAATCTCATCCTCCAAACCTCAAAGCAGATTAGTGAGTGTTGTGTGAGCCTCCCAAAGCTGAGGACGTGGAACAGGGATGTAAACAGAGGTCAAGTAAATATATATCAGCTAACCTTTCTTCAGCAAAGCAGACATTGCGAATTGGTCACAGCAGCCTTTCCATTTAATCACGAACATAAATCAGAATATTTCTTAAAAAACAACAAAAAAAAAAAACAAGAGGAGGTCACCACTAATTCATCTGAATTGGTATTTGATATATGAGTCTAATTGTCTTCTCTGACCAATGAGAAAAGTGGCAACATCCTAAGGCTCCCTGTCAGATCAAGTCAAATCTTCCTAAGTAGTCATAATGTGGGAAATCAAACCACATGCATATAATCATGATCTATTATGTGTCCAGGCCGTTGGTGGTTAGACAACATAGATCTTCATTTAAGAAAGAAATGCAAGGGAAATATTGATAGTACAAAAATGCTATGACTAAGAAAGTGGAGCAGTTTAAAGAACTTCTAAGATGCTTAACTGGCCCTTTGAAAACTTTCTTAGCAGAAATGGTTCCCTAGCAGTAGTCAAGTGGTTTGAAACACCAACTCTTTTAATAGACACTCATGTTTATAAGGTTTATTGTTTCTTGGTTTGGTTACTTATATTTTTTGATACTATAACATAAATTTAGTGATTGAGGTATTACAGTTATTAAGGAGCTTCTATTGTGGACAGAAATTTTTTGTTTTTTTTTTCATTAAACAAGAAGGAAAACAGAGAGCTAGTGCTTCTGAAAGTAACCTTTACATATTTCTGGACAATTGTTTATATGTAAGAACTTTGTAAAAACTGCCTTTTAAAAATACTAACAATTTAATAGACATTTAAAACAAATGAATAAATAAACAAAAACCCAAACAGCAAGCTATGTCTTCTCTGTACCTCCCTATCTTAACATTTACCTACTGTTCTCTTAGTTGTCACTACTCAAGAATTTTGAAAGAAGTAGTTGTTACATCTATTTTTTTTTTAATTTTGGTTGGGGACTTCCCTGGTGGTCCAGTGGTAAAGGATCCGCCTTTCAATGCAGGGGATACGGGTTCGATCCCTGGTCAGGGAACTAAGATCCCACATGCCGTGCAGCACAGCCAAAAACAAACAAAAAAAATTTTGGTTATACGATAAAATATTTTAAAATGTGGTATGTGTCTTGGGGGAGCTATTTAATTTTTCACTATTAAATTTCTAGCCTTTATTTTTTTAATTAGGCAGTGAATTTGATAAACTTTATTCACTATAAATGCCAAGATCTAAGGGGTTTCATAAACAAGGTCACTCAATCACCTTTCAATGTTCGAGATATAGTTTATACAACCTGGGATTGAAGTGAATCACCAGAAACACACCAGAGTATTTCATCTGAATCCAGTCACATAATAATTAGAGTATCTATTATTAATCTATCTATATGCATACAGGATTGTCTGGAATGATATTCTTCAAATATGAGAGTTATATATGGATAAAGATTCTTGGAGATTTAAACATTTTTCTTGTTCTTTTCTACGTTGCTTGAATTGCTTAACAATAATCATATATTCATTATTAAAACACTGATTATTACTTGAATCAAAATAAAATAAAATGTGTTAACAAACAAATCTTGAAGTTAAACAATATAGTAAGTATACTGCATTTGACACAGTTAATCATATACAGAGAAAACATTAAAAGTAAAACAAAAAAATCATTGCTGCATTTCATTTTCCCAGTAACCTTGTGCTGAATAACAAACTGGTGCACCAGATGAAAGATTAAAGCCCAAATTAAAAGCTGTACCAGGAGTCAATCAAATATGTACTTAATCAAATATGTTTCCAAATAATAATATATTAGAAAGAAGTGAAGGGAGGTCCAATAGGCATCTTCATTTATCTCTCAGGTGAAAAAAATGGACTGATATGTAAGAAAACTCGATTTATGCTGTCCAAGTGAATTCTCCAACAAATAAAACCCTTAATATTGTGTAAAGATCCATAGTTAAGGTAATTTAAGAAGAAAAGTTATTTCAAATAGTCTATCTCCAGTGTTGCAGCACATTCTTTTTTAGCAGTAGCATTATGAGTTCGTGCATGTAAATATTTCTCGGTGCCTGCTCTTGCAGGAATATTCCTTAAACATGAGTCTGTCTGAAGACTTTTCCCAGCCTCAGATTTGGTAGCTAATTTGTATTTATGCTGAAATCATTGGCATTAATTGGGTTTAACCTCCTTCTGATTTCTGTGTCAGCAAAGGAATATAACTTAAATTCCAGGAGGAATGAGAGGCCTATTTGTCTAGAGTTAATTCCTTCAGGGTAAATAGTTGGGAGAAAAGATGTCTGTAAATTGTATAGCAAGTTTTAGTAAAGATTTAGAACCTAAATCGGTTCTAGATTTCTTATTAATCAGATGAATTTTTAAAACTTTAATTAAAAAATAATATATGATATTGCTTATACGTGAACTCTAAAAAAAAATTGGTACAAATGAATCTATTTACAAAACAGAAACAGTAACTGATGTAGAAAACAAACTTATGGTTACCAAGGGGGAGAGTGGGGGGAGGGATAAATTGGGAGATTGGCATTGACATATACACAGTACTATATATAAAATAGATAACTAATAAGAACCTACTGTATAGCATATGGAACTCTACTCAATACTCTGTAATGATCTATATGGGAATAGAATCTAAAAAAGGGTGGATATATGTATATGTATAACTGATTCATTGTGCTGTACAGCAGAAACTAACACAACATTGTAAATCAACTATACTCCAATAAAAATTAATTAAAAAATCTTCTAGTTTTTCCATATATAAAAATCACAAGTAATTCTAAATCTCTATCTAGTAATAGTTTAATGTCCTTAATATACTTTTTAGAAAACTTTTATTAAATTGACTTTTAAAAAATTACAATTCACTTCTCTTGTTTTATCCTTTTGTGACTAATACTTATCTGCCACACAGGAGTGAAAAAATGGTAAGCAAAACCAGAAAGCTCTTTTTCATTAAAAAGAAAATGAGACATTTGAATGTGGTAAAATAACATTATCTTAATAGAAAATCTGGGTAGAAGTATGCCCCATGAGCTAAGTAGGCACCACTACTTAGGATTTACACAGAAAGAACTTACATTTATTTATTTTATGGTTGATTGGATCTGCATAGAAAAAGACACTATATACTACATTATTATAAAGAGACTAATGGCTAATAGGATTAATAACATTATGCAAGTCCTCCTTTCTAATTTACTAGTAGTTTTCTAAGAGATTTAAATTCCTCTTAGAAAGCTTTACAAACACCATCTTGTTTTCCTATACCCTGCTTTTTGCCACTTCAACCACCCTCAAAGCTGAATTTCTCCTTTACTGTGATCTCACAGTGCCTTAGAAGAAGCACTTAACATTCTGTAATTTTTTTCTGTATATCTCTCACACCAGATTTTAAGCTCCTTGAGAGGAGGCACTGTATTTATCATCCTGAATGCTTAATTTTAGCATAAGGAAGGTCACACAGTAAGCACTAAATCAATGTTTCTAGAATAACTGAATATACGAATGAATGAATGAACAGCATAACCACTTAATCAATCGAGTATATTTGGTTGACTTCAAGGACTCAGAAGGCTAGACGTACTATAATGACTTCTCTTTAGCTAGGTTCACCCCCATCACTCAAAAGTTATCCTCTACCAGCAGCAAGATAGCCATTGCTAGGGCCTAGTATTTTAGTGTAGGTTGGCCCAAGGCAGAACATTATAGGGCTTGAAGACCATATGTTATTAGTCTTGAGGTTCATTTCTCCATTTTCTCAACAATGTCACTATTCCAAATCAGATGAGATGCGCACTGTTAATAAACTTCAGCATTTAAAATGAGACTCCAACAGTAAATGTAAGAATTGTGACACGTTTATTACCTTGGAATTTGAAACACAAATCAATCTAGTCTCTAAAACCACATGTTGAAAAAGTCTTCCAAAATATATCCAAAACTATTTTTCTTGAAAGAATGAAAAAGAAGCCAAAAAAGACAGAAATATACAAAAGCAATTCAATTTCAAAGGAGGAAAAATAAATCCACAGAAATGTTCAACATAAATTAATTTCTTAACATTTACTAAAGTTAAGTTGGGTATTCGTTTTAGGAGTGCCGACATAGTCTTCAAATTATTCATATTTTTCTTTCTATTTTTTTCCTGGACACACCATTTAGCATAAATATCTTTATTCTAAATAGGACAATTTGATTTAACACACTCAATTCTAGAGCATTCATGAACTAATTAATATTGTTTGGATTTTCCATGTCTTGGGTTTCTTCTATTTAGATACCTTAGTTTAGTCACTATAAAATCACTACAACTTTACTCCATACTATGTTGGCAATGATTAAGTTTAAAATATTAGATTTGAGTCTTCTGGCAGCATTTTTATTTTTTCTTAAACTCTGATGGAACTGTGTGGTAAAACTATGCACTAAAATTAGAAGGCTTGTGGATAACTATGGATTATACTTATTCATACATTTCAGGTCTCCATTAGGAACTCATAGAAACAAAAATCTGGTCTTTTTCCAAAAAAATTATTGGATGAGGACTACTGAAAATGTGCTAAACAGAAAACAAGGCAAAACCTTTTAAGAGTATGAATTCAATATACTAGATTTATAGTAAAAGCCTTCTGGTTACTTATAGGGTATCATAAATGATTTCCATAATTATCAAACATATCACATAGAACAGAAAAATTCCCAATGGTTTTTAATGAATTATCAGTAAAAATGTGTGAAGATAAGCTGAAGGGCATTTGATCTTTATTTGATCCACATTTTTTCTTTAATCTCTATTTAGATAGAAAAGCTGTTTTTTATATATTAGAATGTTTACTTTTCATATCATTCATAATAAAATGTTTTAGTTGAACAAAATATGAACAACTAATATTTTTGTTGTGGTTTGAACAGATAACATGGTACTTTCATACTTTCTCCATACTTAGAATTATTAATTCTAGACTGCCAGTGTCTGGCATCTAAAACATCACATGAATAATTTCCATGCTGATAGGCATAATGTACCCTGCCTACATTCTCTAGTTATCCCTTGCCACATTTTCTCTATTTTCTTACTCTCCTTATTCTTTATTTTGCCCATTAGACTCTGAAGATATTTGCATTCAGTAATCTTGCTCTAGATCCTGAAGATTTTACACTTCCTATTATTTGAAAGAAAGCACACAATTCTAGAGTTGAGGGAAACTTTACAGATTTTGCAGTGTAGGTAACTTAAAGCCACTGGCCACATGAATTGAATACTATCAACAATACTTATGAAGACACTTGAAATTATATAATACATTTCTCTCCATTTACCGTAAAATCCTAGTCTAGTTGTATTCTATAATGTTTAAAAAATTGAAGAAAGGAGAAATAAATCAAAATCAAAGCAAAAAGGTTCATAGCCACTGGACATTTGATTGGAATGTGATTTTAGAAAACCTACATGCATCCTTATTGAACTGTATTTACTTAAATAGTATCTCAATTTAAAGAAAAATGACTACTTTAGCATTAACAATCATTCATTTAAATATTGGCCTTATGATTTCTTCCACTTATAAATGGACTGAATAATAAATTGCAATACAACAATATAGTATACTATCACATTCTAAGTAAAAAAATGATTATTACTAGCACTTATTGAATGCTTACTACATACCAAACATGATTATTAATTTTAAATATGTTAATAACTGAACCCCTCAGTGTAACACTAAGAATTACCTGCTGAAATTATGCCCATTTTAAAGACTGAAAAATTAAGAGCCAAATACTTTAAGTCATTCACCTAGGCTTACTTAAGTAGTAACTGGTAGAATCTGAAAAAGCGCTCAAACAGTGTGACTCTAGAATTTAGCTTTATCCACTGAACTATACTGTCAAAATGTAAACACTGACATTTTGGCCAAATGATTAACAAATCACAAGTTGTGGTTACAGACTAGAAATGTTAATGGACAACTGTCCTGCAATAATTATTTTAAAATTTTCGACTTCCCTGATGGCACAGTGGGTAAGAATCCGCCTGCCAATGCAGGGCACACGGGTTCGAGCCCTGATCCAGGAAAATCCCACAAGCCGCAGAGCACCGCGGAGCAACTAAGCTCGTGTGCCACAACTACTGAGCCTGTGCTCTAGAGCCCGTGAGACACAACTACTGAGCCCACGCACCACAACTACTGAAGCCCGCAAGCCTAGAGCCTGTGCTCCACAACAAGAGAAGCCCCTGCTCACTGCAACTAGAGAAAAGCCCATACATAGCAACGAAGACCCAACACAGCCAAAAATAAATAAAATAAATAAATAAACAACAAAAAAGAGTTCTAAAAAAAAATTTATATGAGAGGATATATCTTTCATCTGCCTAAGACATATAAAATATTCTAGAATTCATGGAAACAATAATGATACATTCTAAAAAATTTTATGTGTATATATATTTGTATAATATACTTTTATTTATCTTGTTATTAAATATATAATTTATACATTATGTAATATATAAGTATGTGTTATATATGCACTCATATGTAATTATATTTACATATGTGTGTGAATATACACACGTATAGTTATATTTATTTGTGTGTGTATACGCACGTATTAATTTCTTATCTGATGCTTTGAGTTTCCTTTTTGCTGAACAGAAGTAGTAAAAGGGCATTTAGATTTATATAATTTTGAAGGCACCGGTAAGCACTCCGAAAAGAAGGGAGAAGTTTCAAGAGCACAAGAAAAGAGTGGACAAAAGAAATAAATAAATAAAACAATGTCTTTCTTGAACATATTAAGAGAGAAAAAAAAAAAGTACACAGAAGGGCACTCTGAAAAGCAGGAACAATGCCAAACATAAGAAGAGTCTTAGTGAGCTGCTAAGATGCTGTTTTCTCTTCCTCCACATTTATTCAGTAAGATACGGAAGCCTCTGTAATCACAGAGCCCAAACTCACCAGGAAAAGAAATTGGTAAAATATTTCCCTATCGTTGCCTTCCTTTGTGGAACACAAACATACTCTGAAGAATACTCTTTTCCTTTGTTTTTGTTTTTTTTCTCCCGCTCATTGGTGTTCAGATATAAATCACAGAATTTGGGGCCTGAAAGGGAGGTCTCTCTCTCTCTCTCTCTCTATCTCACACACATACACACATACATACATATACATATGTGTATATATATGTGTGAGTATGCATATATATTTATACATACCTGATATATAAAAAATATACATATACACACATATGCATTTATACATATACACAATATACACACATATATACACATATATATATAGATACATATACACACATATATATATACATACACACACACACACACACACACACACACACACACACATATGACTCTAGAGTCCAGTTCTTATCCATTGTGATTGTGAATGGTGAATCCCTTGGGGGATTCAGTCCCTTTTATTATAGGCTCCTAGCAGTTTGTCCTATTTTATGTTTTGTGCTGACTATATTTTGTTGAAATAAAATTAATAAATGGGGAAACCCCTAAAAGATCACCCAAAAAGTTATAATAACACAAATCACCTCATATTCTCCTCATTTTTTAAGGTAAACTAATTAAAAATTGTATGACATAAGATTTATTGAAATTGTATTGAAAGCCATATTTAAGTTTATTCTTATTGCAGGGAAAAATTTCAACTCCAGTCTTTCTCTAAAGATGATTTTTCTATATATGGTCAGATGATTTCTATGGAAGCTTTAATTCATTTAAATTTGAGAGACTTTTGGGACTTAGGCATCGATGATAAAGTTTACATTTAAAACTTCATCATTTTTACATGCACCCCAGTGTTCATAGCAGCACTTATTTACAATAGCCAAGACATGGAAGCAACACCTAAGTGTCTATGGACAGAGGAATGGATAAAGAAGATGAGGTGTGTATACATATACATACAGATACATATATATATATATGTGTACACACACACACACACACACACACACACACACACACACTGGAATATTACTTAGCCATAAAAATGAATGAAATGATGACATTGCCAGCAACATGGATGGACCTAGAGATTATAATACTAAATGAAGTAAGTCAGATAAAGACAAATACCATATGACAGCACTTATTTGTGGAATCTAAAAATATGATACAAATGAACTTATTTACAAAACAGAAACAGACTCACAGACATAGAAAACAATCTTATGGTTACTAAAGGGAAAAGGGGTTGGGGAGAGATAAATTAGGAGTCTGGTATTAACAGATACACACTACTATACATAAAACAGATGAACAACAACAACCTACTGTATATAGCACAGGGAACTATATTCAATATCTTGTAATAACCTATAATGGAAAAGAATCTGAAATACATATATCTGAAATATATATATCTGAATCACTTTGCTGTATACCTGAAACTAACACAACATTGTAAATCAACTGTACTTCAATAAAAAAAAATTAATTAATGAAAAAAACATCACTTTGATAATATAGCTTATTGGAAATTTTAATAACAATTTTTCCTTTTAAGATAGTTGATAGTAAGATTTGAAACTTCTATATTTACTGCTTTTAAAGCACTCTTAGCCATATCAGTATTCTATATTTATTTGCATCGTGCTTCTTGTCTCTTCGATTTTAGTCTCCATTACTTCTGTTTCTTGTACTCAAGTAGAATAATTTATTTCTTCCTAGTAAACCCATACTATATGCATGACCCATGAATATAAATATCACAAACATTCAAAGAAAAGGAATTGTACTGTATACTCAATATCACTTTTATATTGTAGAAAAAAGTATTAAGACTAGAAATCTATAAAACATGGATTCTAGAACTATCCTTTCCTCTAGGGAATTTTTTAAGCTGGTTTTCATTCTCAGTGTCAGTAAAAATGAATACGTTGAACACAATGTTTGAAAGGTTCTCTACAGTTCTGAAATAGTAATAAAAAATTTATTTATAATCCACTATTCCTTAGGGTCCTTGAGCCCACAGGTATATATTTATTTTTATGAATGCATTAAGACTAATACTGCATACAATTTCTTTATATAAGAGTTAAGGGGGCTTCCCTGGTGGCACAGTGGTTGAGAGTCTGCCTGCCGATGCAGGGGACACGGGTTCGTGCCCCGGTCCGGGAAGATCCCACATGCCGCGGAGCGGCTGGGCCTGTGAGCCATGGCCGCTGAGCCTGCGCGTCCGGAGCCTGTGCTCCGCAACGGGAGAGGCCACAACAGTGAGAGGCCCGCGTACCGCAGAAAAATAAAAAAATCAAGCTAAGTATATAAAAGGAATACTGTTATCACTCTTGTACATTTCAAGTATTATCACTCTTGTACCTATCACTCTTGTACATTTAGAGAATTATATACTCTCTATTAAGCTAGGTAGTGAGTTCTTCACTCAGAGAGCAGAACTGGTGTGTGTGTGTGGATGGGAGTACATGCAGATGTGTACATTTATGCATGTGTGCCTATTTTCCTCTTTGTAGCCTCAGCCTTTAGGCAAATTGCCTGACATACAGAAGTGTTTAGTAAATTCTTGTTGAATGAGTCATCTTTGGTTAGCAATTCATAGTTATTTATTTTGTTCTGATTTGCAAATCATTAGAAGAAATGTTCTTAATGAGGTATCTGGAAGGATCCACTAATCCAGAAATAATACTCTGCTCTAGAGCATTAGCAAAAAGAGAATATGACAGTGGGGGCTGGATGAAATCAAATCTCTTTCTAGATGTCTCCCATTTCCCTTTTAGTTTCTTAGAAACAGAGCTCCTGGGCCACCAAAGAAAAAGTCTGGCACTTGAGTAAAACAGTACAACAAAGCATCACTTTTACTAAATCTGTTTGTCTCATATTCAAGCCCTGAAGGTTTTCAAAATATGCTTCCAGCAGATGGCGTTTTGCAGAGTTAATAAAGATGTTCACATCTCCAGTGTCTTGTAATTATCTTAAGAATTAGGAAAAGGAAAATAGAAAAAAAAAAAAAAAAAGGAGTAAATTCCTTCTTTTTCCCTTCCTTTTTAGTTTCATTATCATAATCTGTATCCCATTTCAATTTCCATTACTTTCAGAAGAGTACAACAGGACAATAGGCAATGAGAGAAGTCTGTATTGGAGAGACAATTTAATTGCTCTGTTAAGAAAGAAATTCAGTTCACACAGAACAGGGCCAACCTTTTCCATTTGATTTTACAGCTCAAATGTCAGCTATGCCATACGTTTTATGTTATTTGAAAGAGCATAAATGGAAACAAAGACTTTAAACATTCCATTCTGCCTCACTATCATTTTATCCATTAAAAAAAAATCCTCAGTGACATTTAACAAACTTAAAACAAAACAGTCCTCAGGAATATGTCAAGGTCTCTACAGACTACTCTAGTGTATGTGAAGCTGGTTGACTGTTTTTAGTCAAATTCATTGAAGGTGTTGTGTATTAAATTGTTGGAAGCTTTTCAGAATTCTGGCTCGCAAAGCACATGGAAAATGAATAGTGTGGCTACTGTTGGTGCATTCATTTGCATATCAATGCCGAGAATCCTGTGGGTTTCATAGAAATGATAGTGATTGAGGTCTAGGAATGAAAGTGAGTGGTTTGGATATACACAGTGGTCAACAGAATTCTCTCTGCTTGCATGCCAACATTTCAAATGATTTTCCCAGTAGGATAAGATGGGTCCTTCACTGTTTTGTGTCCTCTGAGGCAGCGTTATGGGTGTCTGAATAGGGCTAAAGAGGAGGATGTTTTGAATTCCCAGCCAACGATTTTTTTCAGAGAAAATAATTTTCTGCCAAAATTTCAAAGCCCAACAGCTTGAAATCTCTGTCTCTTTTCCTTTTTGGTTTCACTTCTTTTTTTAAAAAAATCAAATTAAATAAAATATGAACATTTTTGTTCAAGAAAGCCAAGTTATGAGCAATAGTTTACCAAGAAATGGACAGATTTTTTTCTTATTATATTTCACTTGCCAAAAAGAATTTTGCTATCCGTAAAAATCTACAGTTCAGTATAGACATTATTAGTTCTGTCATAAATGTGAAAGAACATTGGGAAACCTTATGATAACTTTTCAGATGATATCATAATTCAGTCTGGGAATCAGTGTGGTAGAAAACCTAATACATGGGCTATTTTTAAATCCTTAAAATTAAGTTAGGGCACAATTTGAATCAATATCTCATGGGTGATATTGGCAATATCATGGGTGATAAAATGGGTGGTACTAGAAAAAGGTCTCAGGAACAAATCAAATGTTTTACCTTTAACTGAAATAAGGCTTATATGCATTCTTCAAATTTCCCTTTATTCATAAATAACCATCTATAATGTAAGCACCATGAAGGCAGGATGTAATGTTCTCTTCACTGCTGTATCAGCAGTGCCTAGAATAGTACCCGGCATATAGTGGGAACTTAATAAATAGTTGTTGAATATAGGAATAGGTTAATTACTAAAAGCCGACCTGGAAAGAGATTCCATTTTTGAACACATAGCATTAATGGACACCAAGAAGGTGGTTCCCAGATGTCCTTTAGCTTTAACAATTCTCCCAAGTTCCAGTTACACTTTGTCAGCTGCACCAGACCTGCTAGTCCCTCTAACAAAGTCACATCAGTATGTCTCCAAATAAATTCAGCATCTCTCCTACCCTGAACATTGCCCTTCTCTCACTTAATATAAACACTCTTCCTTCATTATTTTTTGATGCTCTGAATATTTGCCTTAACTTTGAAGGCTACCTCAGTGACTTTCAGGCATGCTGTCCTCCATGTCCCCTTACTCAGGCCCCTCCCTTCTCTTGCTCAGAGTTTAATTTCTTCTTCCTTAGACCAGGATTAAATACAATTTCTAAGAATCTTACCTACCTCAAACTTTCTTCTCTTCCAATCCATTCTATATAAGAAGAACGGATGTTTGTGTGAGTGTGTGTGTATTTATACATTTAATTGTCTTATTTGCTTTCCCTCTCAAAACTCTCAAGAGTACATACATCTCTACTGTATTCCTTAGTATGCTATCTAAGGCCTCAAGACAAGTGTTGAGGCATATATCCAACTGTTTTAAGGCATATATTTCTATTTGTAATGAGCCTCATTCCTTGATACTCCCCAAACACAAGATGCTAGGCTTTCTTCTCTCTCTTCCTTTGCTTATGCCCTT
Source organism: Physeter macrocephalus (assembly GCF_002837175.3). Taxonomy (NCBI): domain Eukaryota; kingdom Metazoa; phylum Chordata; class Mammalia; order Artiodactyla; family Physeteridae; genus Physeter; species Physeter macrocephalus. Next base: position 52,809,393 of record NC_041222.1, read on the forward strand.
TCCTCTTCCTGAAAACCCTTCTCCACTCTGTTATTCCTCTGAAAATGTAATTCAGTCTTTAGGCTTAATGACCTTAGTTCAAATGGCTCCTTCACCATAAAGCATCTCAGAAGGTCCTGATTAGACATTTCTTCTGCCTTTGAATTAGCATAATTTATATACTTCCCTTATGAAATTTATCATATCCTGCCCCACATTATAGAACTTCGCTTGTATATTTCATATCTGTTACTATACTCAAAATTCTTGAGGACACTAATGATGCCGTACACTCAACCTTCCAGGCTGTTGCATATAGATCTGCTTATAGCAGGGACTTAATTATTGAATTATTAAATTAATCTAACCACTTATCTTCCATAGAATGAAGCTCAATGCTTATATCAGGCATTAAAATATTTAATTAAAATATGATCTATTTTTACATTGTCATTTTGTACTTAAAGGTTACCTATTAATGTCAGTGAATATAGCAAGAGTTTTGCCACTTACAATTTTTAGATTATTTAAGCTAAGCTTGATGCGAGCGAACTTAACACTTTCTCCATACCTAAGGAGTGAGAGGTACTGATTAATATCACATGATTTTGTTGATGCAGTCATTACCAGTGCAGCAAAAATAATGTAGACAGCAACATAATTTCTTCATTGGAATGAAAGTGTTCTAGAGCCTCAAGACTCAATTGATTGGAGAATTATGAAATATCCACTGTGATATTAGCATTCATTATACACTGTGGTCAAGACAATGTTAACAGTTAGTTTAGACTAGTGGTTCTCAAACTTTAGCATTCATCAGAATCATTTGTCTTGGAAGACTGTTAACACCCAGATTACGAGGCCCCACCTCCAGGTTTCTGATTCAATAGGTCTATAATGGGGCCTCAAAATTTTGAATTTTTTGCAAATCCCCAGTTGATGTTGATGCTGCAGGGACTTCACTTGGAGAAGCACTAGTCTAGACTAAGCAAAAAAGATGGTACACATTATTATAATTCTTGGTACATGTGTATTAATTAAGGCTGATGAAGTAGACTGGACCTATAAGGTAAAACCAGCATCAAATGGGCAAATATAACTGAGGTGTCCCACCTAGCTCCCTGTACCATCAGGTTCCCTCAGCTTTCACTTGCACCAAATATTTGAAACCTAGAGGTTAGCGCAGGACAAAAAAGCAAAATCACTGTAGCATATTGGTCTTTTCTGTCCTGCTAAGAACTATACTCCAGTGTAGCTCTGAGACACAGACGGTTCTCAATATTTATATATACAAGAATGGATGAAATCAAAAGTAAATATGGTGCTGAATTATTTGATAGTAATAATCATACTAATTAAGAGAAGCTGAATGAAAGTATGCACCATTATTTTACAAGACCTAAGGAAGAGTAATTCCCTTGAGGAAAAAGACTGCACGTAAAGCTGAAGCTTTTCCCTTGCTAGGAATCTTCACTGAATCTCTGCAGTGGGATGTGTCTTGCTAGTAAAGTACCAAATGGTAACTTCTAAATGCTAACATCTGGCTCTGCATGTGTTTGTTAAAGACAATACATGTTTCCATTAAGAACAGGTATTAACTCTAAAATACATGAAGATCCCCCTCAATCTTAGAATAATTATTTTACACAACCACTTTTTAAAACAATCTATAAAGAACACATTTAGGGATATCAAGAAAATATTGTAAGAATAACCTGATAGCATTTGCTGGTCCCCAAACGTACAAGTTTGATTTCTTTTTCTTGACATATATATCTTCTCCCACCTTCCAGATTATAAGTGACATATATTTTTAGTTCATCGATCTCAAGAATTAAGTCCTTAGAAGGCAGGGATTGTTTATATGTACACATAAAATCAGTTTATGAAATTATCAAACTTGCTAAAAATTTAACAAGAAAAAAATATAAGCAGAAAAAATTAATATTTAATACAATTACTCAAGAAATTTAAGTGAAGACATGCAAACTGCTGGAAATGCACCACTGAATTTCAAACCTGTATTTGCTGTTAAATAATAGTTCTTCTGAATATTTTGATACAAGTTTTAATACATGCTTAACTATTGTTTAAGATCAAAATCTTTTATTTCTTGGATCAAAACGTGGTTGAGTGGAGAAAGGAGTGAATACTAATGTTTATATCACAGCAATAATAAGAGTCAAATTGAAATACATTTTAATTATCACAACAGATTTCTTAGTTTGGAAGATCAATAACTTACTATTGAAAGTCAGAAAGTTTCATTATATAGGACCTTTACTGTGTTTTTCTAATTTGTGAAAACAAGATTATAATAGTTGAGTTAGTTCATTAAAACTATTTTAAGGCAACATACATTATTATGTGTGTATACAGATATAGATATGTGGGTATATATATAAGTATAGAAACATTTAAATTAATAATTAAACTATTTTAAATATATCTTTTATATTATCAGTGACTTTAATTTTCTATCCCTTGCTTTCTCTCTTTTGTTTTCTTTATTTAACAATGAACATGTGTTACTTCAATGGGAAACAGTTTAAATATGTGTGATAATTAATTTAATGGTAGATTATTATTAAGCATTATACTTCACTAGATTGTATTTTTCTTTTAAAAAGCCTCTACATTTCCATGACCTTACTTTAATAATGCAGTGTACAAGGCAACAAAAAGTCCTGTGTGAACTAATTTGGGTGAGCCAAAATGTACTAGGACTACTTATAAACAATCATCACTGGACTCTATTTCCTAACAAAAATCCCCATGTTATGTTGCACAGCAGAAAGATTCAGTGCATTAATGAGTACAGCTTGCTGCTCATTGCAAAACGGGTGGTTATGGAAACCCATTTGACCATTAAGCAGTAGGTGTGGAGAAAACTAAAATTAGAAGACACTTGGTGATATCACTTAAGCCTATTTCTGGACTCCTGCAGGAAAACAAATGCAGGCACAATACAGAACTGCCAAATGAGGCAAACACCAGCTGGTCTGAAAGCCAACATTCATGAGCTCTTAGTTTCATAACATGTCTTACATGGGAGAAAAATAAATTGTCATTAAACTCTCATATCCACAGGTGACTTCACTTTGTAGATTATATAAAAATAAATGCTTTCCAACAATATATGCATACATAAGTAATTAATGAGTTATTGCTCTTGAAAATTTAATATGAAAATGACCCACAGCAAGGCCACTTAAAAGATAAGTAGATTAAACCTCATGTTAGTAGACTGACATATATCTTTGATACTATTCTAGTACGTTTATTATTCTAGTGCATTCCAGTCTCTCAGTCTATATTTGTTCTCAAGCATAATGGCTGCAGCAAATAGTCTACTTGGAACTGTAAAAGGAGTGTTGTAATTAAATGTGAGTTTATACTAAATGATCACAAAAACTTGCTTACCACCAATAGTGCTTTGGAAGTCATTTTTAAAACAGAGCATTTTCAAAACTCCGTGGTTTCTTTCTGCAACCCATTTTATGTCCTCACCTCTGTCTATCTAGGAGATAGATATGTCTGCACTCTACAAAGAATTCCAGGAAACTAAGTCATTGCCAAGGCCATTTGAGAGGTTGAATTGGCTCAAGTTGGATGCAGATTTAATGTAACAAATCAGCCTGATTGTATTCTAGTTCTTGGTCTATCTTTTGGGCTTGCTAAGTCATTCAGACCTGGGAAAGATTCTGACTTACTAAGAATTTTTAGAAGGGGTCCCTATCTTCACAGCTAGACTTAAAATGTATGGCTTCTGACAGGAATGCATGGAAAATAATCATTCACTTCTCTCCATCAATTCCATGTTATCCCAAGGGTTTGTTCAACAGATGGACATAATTTGCATATTTGACTACCACAGTTTTCTTAATTGCATTTTCCCAGCATACTCTATTATATTTGCAGTTTATTAGGTTTCCCTTAGAATTTCACTTTGAAAATCATACACAACATATATTATCATATTTCCTACATAGTAGACCTCCCTGCAAAATGTAGCACTTTGAAGATTAAGGCATTTAGGATACATTGAAAATCTATTACCATACTTTAAGCTCAACTGTAACATCTCTCAAAAGTATTTAATATGTCTATTTTGTTATAAGCCTTCACATTTTAGTTAAAACTATGTCAAAATATATTTTTATGTCAGAATATTACATAATTCAGTAGCTGTGTACAGTATTTAAATTTTTAATGTTAATTTTGTCTTAAAATCTATTGTCAATCTCTAACAAATGCCTAGACCATTCATCATTAGAATTAATTCTTTTTCAACCCAGAAATTAAAAAAAAAAGATCCAAAAGAGAGCCAAGAAAAGTCATACTGCCATTAAGGGGGGAAGCGAAATGATATGTCATTACCATTATGATTTTAGTTTGCATGTGGGACCAATCTTCTAAGTACAAAATACTTCTAAATTAATAAAAATCTTACCTTAAACAAGACATTTCTGAAGAGGGCTCACAATATTAAAAAAGCTTGATTTTTAAAATATATTTTATTTTATTTATGCACTTACAACATTGTTGTATATTAATTATAGGGAAGAAACCAAGTACTCTTTTGCTATTTTTAAGATCTAGTCTCTGCTTCTCAAATAAAAACAACTTGCAGTGGAGCAATTTTATATTACTTCACATGAGACACAGAGTTGTTTTAACATTAAGTATCAAAAATGTGTACTTTTCTTTAAATGTATAAAAATTCATCAGGATCCCCAAAGAGGCCAATTCACTTACATTTATGGGATTAATATGAAGGTAGAAAAACAATTCTTATCTAAAAATAGTGGATAACAATATATAGCCAACTATCTTACATCTAGAAATACTCTTCTAACTTACTGTGTTAATTGTGAGCTTCGAAGGAACAATTAAAATGGGATAATTCAGTAGTGTAGGTTCAAATGTAATTATTCTTTAAACTTTATTCTGGTGACTATCTACAGAAGCAGTACATCTTCCTACAGAGGATTTTGAAAATCTGGGTGGCAGTGTGTTTTTGTTTTTGTTTTTGTTTTTGTTTTGTCAGAATGATTTAGGGCAATACAGGAACTTTAGTAGGGAGAGCCAGGGAGTCTTGCAATGTGTAGGACAGTCCTGCACAACAAAGAAGGCTGTCACATCCTGTATGGTTTTAAACGTCTGGCGTGGCATCAAGAGGAAGAAAATATATATAGTTACTTGAGCCTAAACCTTAACACTCTTTGGCATATAAGCATAAAGAATTTTTGCACACTGAATCTCCACAAAGTAATCTCTATCTAAATTAAGGAAAGATTAAACATAGCAAAGTTTTCTTTGAACCAATATTTTTTCCATTAGACATAATCACATTACCTACATGGGAATCCGCTCATTCAAACATGCAATTCATGTTTGAATTGCAATAAAATAAATCTGTATTTATTAAAGACATTCTACGCATAGATGTAGTCATCTGATTATTTTATTAGGTTGTCATACTAGCATAGCCCAAACATTAATAAAATAAAATCAATGTAATTATTTTATTATAAATTTCTCACCCTTTATTTCTCCTTTATGTTATCATTGTAGAATTCTATTCATGTAGTAATTTTATGTTTCATTTCCAGATAGTGAAAGAGAATTATAAAATACATGCTAAAAAATAAAATGCAATCTAAAAAAAAAATGGTTATGAAGAACGTAGGGGCAGGACAGGAATAAAGATGCAGGTGTAGAGAATGGGCTTGAG
>NC_041222.1:52815125-52828079 GCF_002837175.3 Physeter macrocephalus
TAGGGGCAGGACAGGAATAAAGATGCAGATGTAGAGAATGGACTTGAGGACACGGGGAGGGGGAAGGGTAAGCTGGGACGAAGTGAGAGAGTGGCACGGACTTATATATACTACCAACTGTAAAATAGACAGCTAGTGGGAAGCAGCCGCATAGCACAGGGAGATCTGCTTGGTGCTTTCTGACCACCTAGAGGGGTGGGATAGGGAGGGTGGGAGGGAGATGCAAGAGGGAGGAGATATAGGGATATAGGTATATGTATAGCTGATTCACTTTGTTATAAAGCAGAAACTAACACACCGTTGTAAAGCAATTATACTCCAATAAAGATGTTAAAACAAAAAAAGAGAAAATGCATCAGTTCTAGTAGGGCTGCGAATACCTGTTATAGTAGAATAGTAATAAAAGTTTGGACACCTTATTATGCATTATCATGGCTGAGACTTTAGTGGTGTGAGTCCATAGGAAATAGGATGACTTTTGAGTCCAGAGAATGTAGAAAATAACAGTTAAAATGCTATGAAAACAAGAGCTCCAGGATAGAAATGTGAGAGTAAATATGTAAAAGTGTAGAAGAAGAGAATAAAAGCTGTGACAGAAGAGGACATAGTAAAAGATTATCTATGGTGTTAAGTAGGTAAGAAATTAGCTTCTCTATGTTACAAGAAAAGTAAACTACAGACCTACATCCCTCATGAGAACAGACATAAAATTCACAATATCATTTAAGAATGCTATAACAGTACAAAAAATGTGAAAAAGATAATAAAACATGACCTGGTGGGTTTATGGTTTATGGAATTTAAGATAGGTTTGGCATGCAAAAATCTACCAATGTAATTCATCATGTTAACAGAAAAAATAAATATGATTGTCTCAAAAGATGCATTTAAAGTATAACAAAAATTCAAAATCCACTTATGATAAAAACTCTCAGCAAAATATAAACAAAGAAACGCAAACTCAAAAAGGAATCTATGAAAAAACTTTACTTAACAGCATACTTAACAAAGAAAGACAAATGTTTACACTCTAAGGTCAAAAACAAACGAAGGATGTCTGTTCTCACTACTTATACTAAACATTGTACTGGTGTCCCAGCCAAAGTAATAAGGCAAAAGAAAGTAGAAGACACACAGATTGAAAAGGAACACATAAAACTGTCTTTATGTGCAGACAATATGATCATCTACATAAAAAACAAAAACAAAAACTAAAGAATACAGAAGAAAGCTAGATCTAGGAAGTGAGTTTAGAAAGGTTTCAGGATACGAGATTGACATACAAAAATCAACTTTATTTCTCTATTCTAGCAATGAACAATCAGAATTGAAATTACAAAACAATATAATTAAAGAAAGAATGAAAAATGAAATGCCCAGAGATAACTAACAAAAATTATGCACATTATAGTATACCTATACAATGGACTACTACTCAAAAATAAAAAGTAACAGGCTTCTATACACAACAACATAGGAATACTTCAAAATGATGATGAGCAAAAGTAGCTATGCAAAAATGCAGTGCATACTGCATATTCTGATTTACATAAAAGTCTAGAAAATGCAACTACTTTATAGTGAAAGAAGGCAGATCAATGTTTGCCTGATAACCACAATTTGGGAGGAAGTAAGATTATAAGAGAGCACAAAGGAATTTTGGGGGATGATGGGTATATTCATTATTTTAATGTGCATGGTTCACAGATGAATACATATGTTAAAATTTATCCAAACTGTACACTTTAAATAGAGGCATTTTATTGTGTGTCAAGTATACTAAAATAAAGCTATAAAATTGTTTATCTATGAAGGTAAATTGGTAAGAGGTCAGCTATTTATCATAACTAATGGTGAATGAAACCATGGTTGTATTTCTCACTTGCAAATTGACTCACCTTGTTGAAAGTTCATTTAAACACTAAGACTGTTTTCACGTTTGCACTGAGCTATAAGACAAAAGAAACTAATGAGAGAGGAAAAATGAGCCTCTGGACTTGAGACTACGATCTGTGAAGGAGAAAATCTGAAAACATGGGCCAGTTTAAAAATAATATGATTGATTTATAATAAATATTGTTCTATCATTAGCTTTCAAATTACTTTTTTTTTTTAAAGATTCCCTCTGCCTGGTGTGGTGGAATTGGGGCAAGGAGCAGGATTATTTTTAATTCTCTACCCTCTTTTCAAAAACAGAAGTGTTGCTCTTCATTTGCTTGATTTCTTTTAACTCCCATAAAAAATTTCACCTTGGCCAAAAACGTTAGGTTGAAATGCTGAAGCCATTTGACTATACTAGGCCTAGTGAGAGATTAGAATAGAGCAGTATCTCATTTCAGATACATTTCCGTATAATCAATCAATTCTCATAATAGATTATGATATCGTGATTCAGATGGATCAAATCTAGAAAAAAATATTCATTTATTCATGCAACAGAAATATATGAGTTCCTACTATGTGCCAGGCACTATGCTAGATCCAAGGATATAATGATGAGTACAGTTTTATTTGAGCGTTAGAGATAGGAATTGAATCAAAATTTATCTTTGTATTGCTGATTATAACATGCTGCTTCTTTAGTATTATGTACAATCAATCAGCTTGAGGACCTGATTTAAAAGAAGAATTCTACGGCTTGGATAAAATAAATGGATACTTTTCTCTCTGGTATTGAAGAAACAGTACAATTTACCTCTAATTAGGTGAGCTGATGACTACATATTTTATAAAGCTGCTACTTCTCTCTGGATGTGATCAACGGACTGACATAACATTTCTCTAGCAGAAAATAGAATATGCAAAATGTCACCATGTCTATGCTGGGTTAAAAAAATAGAGAGTCAGAAAATGGTTATGTTTCCAAAATGTAAAGTTTAATTGTTGATACAAATCTCTGACTCTAAACTAGGGTTTCTGTTTTCACAGACTGAGGCAATTCAGTTTCCACTGTCCCTTTACACTTTATGAACAGTTTTGCCTGATACCATGCAAAAACCCAAGGATATTCACTCTTGGGAAGGAAGTTATTCAAAGAGAATCTTCTTTAACGTCATGCTTATTTCTCCCTGAAGTTACTGCTTTGAGGATAAAAGTTTTCTTTGATTATGAAAACTGAATGGTTTCCACATCTATATTCTGCCTTGTAAAAGCATTTGGCCACAGCTGTAATGGCTAGTGCTTTTGAGACAAGTTTAATTTTCTTTTCATGTTAAATGGTAATGTTTTTATGTTTATTACTTTGTTTACTTAGTATATGACAAAATTTACTCTTGGCTGTGGAGGTTTGATCATAATATGCATTTTATTAGTCAGATCTCGTATTCCATAATAGCCCAGACTTAGGTATACTGCTTTGAGTCCTCATCAATATCCTCCCACCTGTACAATTTCAATAGCTCCACTTAACTGATTTTCAACCAACACTCTCTACTCTCTTCCCTGTAAGATCTACCCTTCAGACTGCTGCCACCACAGTGCCCTTCAGAAATCCCATAAGATACCAAACAAAAAAAGATATATATCTTTTCGTCATCAATGCACATACACATAGTAGTAGTAATAACTACAAATACCTGGCATATAAACCCTTCACAATCTGCTCCCCACCTCTAATTTCTGACATACAGAGAGCCCTCAATCATCATTTACTACTAACGACTTTTTTTCATTGTTGCGATCTTGGTATCCCATTCACACTTTGAGCTCTTGATGAAGAGCAACCTCTCTGTGAATCACTACTTGGCTCTCCTTAGAGGGTTAATCATTCCATTCTTGCATTCTCAAAGTACATCAATCTTTCATATCCACTGTGCCTTCAATGAGCTCTAATATTTGTTTCAAAGCATCCTCATTAAGCTGTGATCTCCCTCAGAGCAGAGATATTGATTAACGCAATTCTGCATCCCTGTTTGCCCATCACCATGCCCTGTACACAGTAAATAGTTAATAAATGTTTTTTAGATACAGGATTCTGGGTGCATCTTTACAAATACAGTGATGTGCATGGCAAGAGAGGACAGCCAAGCAAGTTTCTGTGGATGTTAAAGAGATATGAACACAGAGATCTCAGTTTATGGTCAATATAGATTTTCTTTTTCAAACCAAAGGTGGTTATGAGATTGAACAGGAATAAAAATCCCTCTTGAATTCTGGATATGAATAACGAATCATCCCATCAAAAGGAAAAATTAAAAGTTTGTTTCAAACTAGTTCAAACTGTAGAGCCTCTGTTGAAAATGCAGTGGTCCATATGGATAAGGTTAGTGGAAGTGATAAAAGTTCAAACAATGTTTAAAACAGGGAGAAAAACTATGTTTGCTGATTCTAAATTGAACAATGATTTTCGAATGCTTTCCCCTCTTATCAGGGCTCTACTTTTATAAGCATTCTGCTTTCTAGGTGATTCTATATTGACTTGTCTAAGCCCAAGGAATAATCTTTTAGACTCCAGACATGTACTATAAGTCTGCTTGACAGTTCATTACACAATTTGTTTTGATTATCAGTAAACTGGGAAACTCTTCTCATCCTCCTATTTCTTAATAATTAATAATAAAAATGAAACAATTTATCAATGAAAGCCTGTTAGAACATTAACACAGTATACCTGACTGTCCAAAGAAATGTTATTTAAAATTATGTCCTAATTTGAGGTTTGACGTTTTCCACTTTATTGAAAAACATACTACCCTAAACATAGTGAAAAATAAAATGGGATTCCATCATAACCCAGCTGAGAAAAAAATAGATTCCTATAAATTCTGGACCAGTTTTCCTCGTAGGATACATTAGTTGTATGTTGTAGAACCCTGTGTACAGCAAAGATATCATTAACAATAATAAATATATATCCCTTTAAGTACAGATAACTTGAGGTTTTGATGTAAAGTCATATGGTACACATTTAATAGGATAATCAAAATAATAATTTGAAATATTTAAACAATCATGTTACCTATGATTTCCTAAATATAATCATAATAATACTTTCAGTAAAATTATTGCTTACAAAGAGCATAACTGCCTGCTCAGTTAATATTCACTAATAGCCTAGTATGTGTACGATAAGCTAGGTGACCCCACAGACACTAAACTATATATATATATATATATATATATATATAGTTTTTTTGCATGCATAAAATGTAACTGAAACTTTATTAGAAAATTAAACATTTTTCATCTTTGATTAAAAGGTGTTAACAGAAATTAAAAGTAGTTTCATTAGTCATTATTGTTAATTGGTCTTATTAATGAGAAACCTATATACCTAGAGGGACAATAGCATCTCAAATTTCCATGCCTAAATAATATATATATATATATATATATATATATATATATATATATATATATACTAGCTCTTTTCTTGCATTACACACTTTGATAGAAAAAGGAGTGGCTTGTTTTTTAAAGGTATGTGGTTAGTACAGTTTTGTTAGATGTGTGAATGAATCCATGAACGATGAAATAAACAAAACATGGAGTAAGCGATAGTCCTTCTAAATGAACTTATTTACAAAACAGAAACAGACTCACAGACTCAGAGAATGAACTTATGGTTATCGGGGGCAGGGGTAGAGTGGGGGGAAGTGATACTTAGGGAGTTTGGGGTCGACATGTACACACTGCCATATTTAAAAAGGATAACCAACAAGGACCTATGGATGGGAGGGGAATCTGGGGGAGAATGGATACATGTATATGTATGGCTGAGTGACTTTGCTGTGCACCTGAAACGATCACAACATGGTTAATCGGCTATACTCCACTATAAAATAAAAAGTTAAAAAAAAGAAAAGAAATAAATAGTCCTTCTACCAAGGCATTTAATCTGGGGTGGGTGTGTGTGTGTGTGTGTGTGTGTGTGTGTGCACGCGAGTTGAGGAGGATGCGGGGTGTGGCAGGGACTTGGATGAGCCCATGAGATTGATCAAGTAGATGAGGCAGTACATAAAGGGTCCAAAGTTAAGTGAACTCAAATAAGGCAGAGACAAGATCAAGTCAGAAAATTAAAAAAAGGCTTCAAGAATGAGATATTTTGAAGAATTAAATTTTAACAGATACTACAAGCCAATTCAGTGATACAACACTTTCTATCAAAAAGCAAGCATTGAGGGCTTCCCTGGTGGCGCAGTGGTTGAGAATCTGCCTGCCAATGCAGGGAACACGGGTTCGAGCACTGGTCTGGGAAGATCCCACATGCCGCGGAGCAACTGGGCCCGTGAGCCACAACTAACGAGCCTGCACGTCTGGAGCCTGTGCTCTGCAACAAGAGAGGCTGTGGCAGTGAGAGGCCTGCGCACCGCGATGAAAAGTGGCCCCCGCTTGCCACAACTAGAGAAAGCCCTCGCACAGAAACGAAGACCCAACACAGCCAAGAATAAATAAATAAGTAAACAAGAAAAAAAAAAAAAGCAAGCGTTGAACATTAAAGTAATATGAACCATGTTAGGAAATGGATACTCCCTATTTTATATTTCCTTTGGTCTAGTGAGCATCTTTCTCACGGATCCTGTCTTCTAAATCTATGAACAATCATGTGGCCACAGTAGCAGTTAAAAGAATAACCTAAGTTTGAAATACAGCTATGCAAATCACTAGGTATATACGCTTTGGAACTTTATTTAGTCTTTCTAAGCATAAGTCTCCGTATCTATAAAGTGGAAGATTAACATTTAAACTGACTTGATTGTTTAAAGGATCTCCTGCAAAATGCATAAACAATAACAGGCACAGACTTAAACCTCAAGAAAGTGTAGCTACTTTTCATTTTCTTCTTCATCTCTATCATCATTATTTAACAATATTTCTGCTGTAGGTTATTTAGTTGCACTCTGAAAGAATTAGAGGGTTTTTTTTTTGTTTTTTGTTTTTTTGGCAGCATGGTGCAGCATGCGGGATCTTAGCTCCCCAACCAGGGATCAAACCTGCACCCCTTGCAGTGGAAGTGTGGAGTCTTAATCACTGGACCACCAGGGAATTCCAAAAGCTACTTAAGATATATACCTTCAGGCAGTTAATACCAGTAGATGTACTGTGAGCACAAAATAAATACTCATTAACTTAAGGGATACTCTGTAGACACATAAAACTATACTAAGGGGAAAGATTTTTTTTGCACGCATAAAATGTAACTGAAACTTTATCAGAAAATTAAACATTTTTCATCTTTGATTAAAAGGTGTTACAGAAATTAAAAGTAGTTTCATTAGTCATTATTGTTAATTGGTCTTATTAATGAGAAACCTATAAACCTAGAGGGACAATAGCATCTCAAATTTCCATGCCTAAATGGTATTTTCTGAGTTAGACTTCATAAAGTTGCAATTTGAACTTAATCATTTCTGATTAAGATCCATGCTTTAGAAAATTGAAAGGAATGCCATGCATATTTTCCTCCTAGATAAATTAAAATAATAAGATCCCTATTAAAACTCTATTAATTCCCTGAAAAGTTAATCCCCAAACAGTAATAAATTGGGCACAAAATCTATTTCTTTAGAGTAACTTTTAAGCAATGTTTTAGCAAAATGTTTACTTTCATAATTTACACACACATTACCATATACTGTGAACATTTTATGAGGCAACATTTCATGGATTTAGCATTATTCCCAGTTACAGTTGCTGTCACATTTGTGTCATTTCCACAGATATTTCCCCCTAAATGACCTAACATTATTTGTGCATTTAATGTTGGTTTATAGGCTTGTAGAAATAAAAAAATTCAAATATCTCACTGTTTTTCATATTTATTTGTATTCTGTCTTAGATGCTTTCCCTGGAAGCCAGAGGAGAGGGAGAATAGGGCAAGAGAAAGAAGAGGATTGTGTTCCAGACAACAGAGGAAGGAATACAGCAACCACATAAAACTCTAGGAGGTGATGGGGAGTGGTAGAGAGTGGAGACAAACAGTAAGGGTTAATTGTGTCAAGAGGAGGCAGAGAGGAGACTGAGGCTCTGAGTCAGTGCTTTTTGGGGTGGTCCTAGGTAATTTTTAAACAATTCTGTCCCACACTTAGGAACATAGATAAAAAATTAAGCTCATAACCTACCACAGCCTCTGGCATGAAGTTGGGATATTACTAACCCTAAGTTGGGCAGACAAAGCACGGATTGAAGAACTCCTTGGGAAAAAATGTAGGGAATTGTGCAAAAATGATCTGCTCACCAAAGCAAGAAATTCTATTTTTCCAGTGTGGATCACGATAATCATTAGTTTTATATAGCTTCGAAGAGAAGCTTATAGAAAAAAAAAAAAAAAACTAAAACAAAAGGAACAAAAAGAAAAAAAGAGACTGCCATAACAAATCAGATTGAAGAGCAACGTTTTCTGATAAGAATTTAGGCAGTCTAAATCTCCATGGGATTTCCTGAGGGGTCTGAGTTCTCTGGAACATGCTCTTAGACATTTCATTAAACTAAGGGCATGTACTTCTCCCATGGAGTGAGATGGTTTTGGAGAGTTTGGGTTAGGTCAGAAATCTTATGTCAGGGGATAAAAAAGATGACTAAAACATGATCTTTATTCATGAGAAGTGTATGATCTTCTTTAGCAATACTGACAATTTCCACTCAAATTCAATTTTGTAGTCTATTACAGGGAATTTATACTCCTAAGGGGGTAGTAATGTGTGGTAGCCTAGAAACTTGGTCCACTGAATCATGTAATGCATTCTTACTGCTTTTGTGTACCTTCTTTTTCAAGTCAAGATGTTTCTTCTGTAAATCTTACAAATCTGAAGTCAGCAAATTCAACCTGCATTTAAAAATATTCACCACCAGATAAGTGATTAAAAGCTATTTCAAGACATCTCTACTTTTATCTCCCTTGCAATGTTTGCACTGTGAGTAGCATGGGGAAACTTTACAGCTATTAGTCCCTGAAGAAAAGATCAAGCGATTGTCCCCCTTGTGAAAAATAAACTAGTTCTCTTTTCCTGTTCTGGTCAGCATGCTCTTTACAACAAAAAAGACATTATCATACTCGATTTTTTTCTGTGACTAACACTTATGGTAACTCTCAGATTTTCTTTTGTTCCAAGACCAGCAGGAACCATGAGAAAGAGCTGAAATTTTGACCTGGTGATAGCCAAGATTGGACCTCAAAATGTCCTTTTCTTGTGCCTGGTTTGATACCATTAGGGAAGAACAAGCTGTCTAGGTAATTACTCCGTCTGTCAAGAGAAAAGGCCTCTTGAAAGATGGACATTTGGCCACCTACAAAGTAGGTAGAGGAACTTACCTAAAATCTAATTCATGACCAGATGTAGAAATTAACATTTTATTTTAAAATTTTCATCACATTATTTCAAACATAGTTTCCCATTTGTTTGTTTTATAAGTACGAATACGAAGGACTTTTGTTTCTACAATTAGGCAATATTTAAGTAGTACTACCATAAACGTTATTTTCTTGTATTTTAGAGACTGGTAACAAATATTATAGTTAGCTACTTACAGATTCATGTAAGTTTAGGTATTAGCAGCAAAATCTATAGATGATACGGCCTACTATAAACTACGGAAATTGGCTGCCACACTTGAAAAAAATAAATGCTTAATTATTTCCCTTTAAACACAATTAGAGACATAGGCTTACATTTGGAAATTCAGAAAAATGTTTATTTTGATTATTAATGTGTATTGTCAGAAAAAAATGGCTATATCTAAATATTTCATATATTTGTCTAAAAAGAATATTGCTGGGGGAAAAAAAAAACTGGGTTTTTATTCTAGTTACTGCATTTGTCAAACTCTATTTGAAGGAAAGTACTTAGTATGTATTATCTGAGGATTATGATAGCTTTGGCACAGCATAAAGTGAAAATTTATTGTTCTAAAGCATTTACACCAAGAGATGGGAAATGAAGATTCTGACTCTACAAAGATTCTATGAAGATTCTGAGACTAAAAAAAAGTGAAAAAGCAAGTAATTTCCTTCAAGTTTCAAGTTTTAGATAATAAAATATATGCCATGTATGTTCTATGACCCCTCATTCATTTATATAATCAAATTTTAAATTAACCTCAATAATTTTATAAGTCATCTGAACAGTTTTTATATTTTGGGGCTCCTGCCAAGACAAGATGTTCTGAAACCAAATTCTGTAATGTCAAAGGGCCTAGAAAGTTTTTATAAGGTTTAGATTATCATCAGATCAAAATTGGAGCCTCAAATGGAGCTTGGTTACTTTCAAGCTTTGCTCCAAATGATATTTAGCAAGAGATAATTAAGAAATAATCCCTCTTTAAACTTAATCTCAGTCCTAAAATCCTTTGATCCATCAACAGTTACTGAACATATAACATTCTAGTTACACAGGAGAAAACAAAATCTAAGTCAAAGGGAAAAGAATTCTTCATCTTCATGTCACTTAGAGCCTGCCAGGCAACCATAAGCTATATGCTGGTTTACTTCCCTTGAGCATATGTTCCAAGAATTTAAAAAGAGTAAAAGAAGAAATTGTTTATGTGTACATTATGTGTGTGTATGTGTATATATCATGCACAATTATTACACATAATTATACATTATATATTAAAATATTTAATTATATATAGTATTTAAAGAGACAAAAAATGACCATTTATAAACTCATACCCTTCCTGAAAATCAGATTATAAAACAATATACTGCAATTTAGTGCTAAAAAACATTTTTTATTTGTCAGAAATGTAAATGTTTATATAATTATATGATATCTACCCATAAAACAGCAATTCAATTAGTAGGACTACACAGGAGACCTTGAACAAGATGAAGAGTTTAGTACTGTTCATATATTTGTATCAAATGACTTGAAATTCAAAGAAAAACATTTTAAAAATAACTAAGTAAAAAAAAATTGTTGAAATAATGTTCAAACCATGCTATTTTGGGTAATAATTATGTGGTTAACATAATGCTAGGCACTTTTTCCAGCACACTATAAATTAACCTTGACAATCATACTAAAAGTACAGCATTTCTAATTCGAATTTTTAGACATGAGTCTCTAAGGTGCACAGATGTAAAGTAAGTAAATCAGGATCATGTGGTTAAAGAGTAGGTCCTCTAAATTAAGATATTATACTTTTCCCAATCTATTTCTGTTGCCTATTGAGAAGCAGTATAGGATAGAGGTTAAGAACCTAGTGTCTTCTGTATCTTAAGTTCAAGCTGTGTGACCTTGAACAAGTTATTTAACTCTGTTCTCTAACCTTTAAAATGGGGCAAAAATAGTATCCATATTAAATGAATAGATGTTGTGAGATCTGAATGGCAATACATGTACATCATGTAGAACATCACAGAGCACATGGTAAGTTTACAATAAATGTTATCTAATATTACTAGGGATTCACTCTTTGACCCTTAGGGAGTTACTTTGGCAGATTACATTTTCCTAAAACGGCCGTTACAATAAACCACTAGCTCATCTCACAAAGTGACCTTGTGCTACTCCATCAAGAGGTTGAGTCTATGTCTTCTTTTCTTGAAGCTGGGTGAAACTTGGTGAGAGTCACAACCAATAGAACTTGATGGAAATGAAGTTATATGACTTCCAAAGTTAGATCATAAAAGGATGATCGTGTGTCTGCCTCTCTCTGTTTCCGTGTCACTCTGATTCCGTCTCTGACTTTGTCTTCCTCTGTCTCTGTCTCTTTCTCTCTTTCTACCCTTGCTGTTAGAATCCAGTCACCAGGTTGTAAGAAAGTACCAGTCATATATATGTAGAGTATGTTTACACATTCCAGCCAAAATCTCCAGCTAAATTCTTGTCAAGAGCCACCATCAACTGCCTGACATGTGAGTGATAAAGACTTTGAAATAACACCAGTCCATTTTCATGAGATAACCTGAGCAAGAACCATCAAGCTGAGTCCAGTCACCCCCATGATGATGAGAGATACAAATGAGTAATCATTACTGTTTTAAGCCACCGTTTGGTGGGTTCTTTGTTACACAGAAATAAATAACCAGCACAGTCACCAGGTTTTCTTTTGAAAAAATAAATTACTAAAAATAGGATATTGAATACATTCCTGAATTTGATTTTTTAAAAAATCTAGTTACTGAGCTGAAGCATCTTTTTCTCCTAAATGTATAGATCTTATGTAGATATAGAGAGTCACAGCTAGATTTAATGAAATTTTTCATTTTCTGCTACCCAGAAAGAAAAGGATGATCCATCCTTACTCTGAGCAACGTTGGCATATGATGGTGAGCAAAAATGGCAAACACGCATATGAACGGTCTTCCTCCCAAGGTCAAGAGAAGAGTATTTCCATCAGCAACTACCACAGTGCCAGGACTTTGGGGTCCTTCTTATGGGATCAAATGCAAAGAGTTCTGATTCTTCATAAAGAAAACAAGGCAGACAGCAACTAACTTGCCCAGACAAATTGAGGATAAGCATGAGGTGCTCTGATGCTCAGGGAAATCAACCAACCAACTCTTTCAACACATAAAACGAAAAACCAATCATTGTCTTCCAATTTAAACATAATACTGGTAACTGAATTCAAAGTGTTGAATTATAATTCAGTTGCATCACGCAGCTTTATATATCAAGTCTAGAGGCTTTGACTGTTTCAAGAACAATCTGTTGGACAAAGAAAGAAAAATCTCTCAAAGAGTGCCATTTGCTTGGGTAGTATCAGGCCCCGTAAGTGACTTCTATAAAGAGAGAAGCTCACTGAATTAATACACTGAAGAGAAAAAGAAGGGTAAATATTCCTTGAGTATAGGGCTATACATATACATTAAAAGGTAAACCCTGTAATTTTCACAAGGAATGAAACAGGCTCATTATTCTCTCACTTTGAGAAACCGTTCTTCACTCAGGAAAGAAGTCCACGATAACTCTATAAAACAGAATACCACCCCTGCCAGCAATTTGGCTTTTATCCAAAGAAAAATGCCGAAGGAAAAAAACCAAAACATTAAGGGAAATTAATCCTAAT
>NC_041222.1:52828221-52880233 GCF_002837175.3 Physeter macrocephalus
CCTCTCACTGTTGTGGCCTCTCCCGTTGCGGAGCACAGGCTCCGGACGCGCAGGCTCAGCGGCCATGGCTCACGGGCCCAGCCGCTCCGTGGCATGCTGGATCCTCCCGGACCGGGGCACGAGCCCGCGTCCCCTGCATCGGCAGGCGGACTCTCAACCACTGTGCCACCAGGGGAGCCCGCATTTGACTTTAATGTTAAAGAAAGCATCTTGTCTCAGCAAAAAACCAAAAAACCAAAAACAAAAAATGTCCTAAGTAATCATAATAACATAATAATGTCTGCTGAGAACAAGTCTAACTCACAGTCATACACTCCACACCCCCACCTCATTCTAAATAGTCAATTATTTATATTATATCATTTATAAATTGATATATGCTATAAGCTGGTAAATCATTTGTGGGTTATATAAATGTAAAAATAAGTTACCAAATATAAAATCAGTTATTTAAAATCCAAAAGTAATAACTGTAAGGCTTTGATTTACCAAAATGTGCTTAATAGTGTTTTGAATCTTTCCCCTGGTGATAAACAATATGAATTACATAATGAGATATATTTGTTTAATAGTTGGGCCAGGGGCTTCCCTGGTGGTGCAGTGGTTGAGAGTCTGCCTGCCGATGCAGGGGACGCGGGTTCGTGCCCCGGTCCGGGAAGATGCCACATGCCGCGGAGCGGCTGGGCCCGTGAGCCATGGCCGCTGAGCCTGTGCGTCCGGAGCCTGTGCCCCGCAATGGGAGAGGCCGCAACAGTGAGAGGCCCGCGTAACGTGAAAAAAAAAAAAAAATAGCTGGGCCAACTTATTCCAGCTTGTCAAATAGCCAAGACTTTTATCTATTTTTTTTTACTGTTGCCGGGCTGATGGCCATCTCTGTGTATATGTTTTAAAATCTTCACTGGATGGCAAATGACTAAAGCATAAAAACAATTTAGCCCGAGATGGCTTTCTGTTTCAAGAAAGTTTGTGCTTGGTAACAATCAGGATTACTGAGGACTTTTAATTTTATCTGCGGTCCTTGCATTACAGACTAAAAGGTTCCCAGAAGAATGGGGATCCTTTTGACTGCCAGATATAGGAAGGAAAGAATGAGGTTAGAGACATTCCTCTGACCACAAACCCTGACACCATTTTCTCTCCTGCTCTGAGGTCACAAGGACCCACATGTACAGAATTTCTGTATACTACAGTTTACATGTGTTTACTCTGGCTGGTGCCTGTCTCCCAGGAGACTCCTGATAAGCATCAAGAAATGTAGTCTCTGGTGATCAAAAGGACGAAGTCTTTGTCCTCCTCAGAAAAAAAAATTTTTACATATGCATTACAGTGTTTTTACTTTCCCTTTATATGCTCTATAAAATTCCTTATTTATTAAAGTCTTAGTAGTTATACTTTGTCTTGAGAAAATATGGCTTTGTAGATATGATATAAAGAAAAGGAAGAGGAAAATAATGACACCACCACCAACAATTAGTAAGAATCTTTAATTTGCCAGGCACAGTACAAAACACTTTTCCATCTGGCCCTGCTAACTTTAAACTGTTGATATTTAAAATGAAGTGATCTTTGTAATGTTACTTTGTCAAGTGTTTCTTATTATTTCCTTTGGGCTATCTTTGTTATACACTTTGTGTCAATGATAAGAGAAATTCAACTAATCAGTTAGGTATCTAATCAAGTCTCCTTTACACTAAAAATAATTAGTGGCCACCAATGCCCCTATCACACAGGATAGCTCCCTAACATGTTCTACCTATTTCTCCAGGATTACTATTCATCATACCCCTCTTGAAAATGCCAACTTTCCTCTTGCCACAGAGCTTTGCACACGGTGTTTCCTTCTCCAGTAATTTCTATCCTTAATCCCTTTTGCCTGCAAATACTCCACTTCACTTAACCCAAACTCCTTCCTCACATATCAGCTTAATCACCTCCTCAACTATTTCTTCCTTAATATGTTCACATTATGATAAATACATATCATATACATCATTATACACTCTCATATCAATGAACTCCATACATTAGAGCATCCATATGAAAGTGAATTTTGGTTAATATTTGCCTTCTCAAGACTAAAAGCTGCAGAAGGGTGGGAAAAAATACACATTTTTTTTTCTAATTAGTAGAGCAGCTGGCATAATGCTCAATAAATGTTATTTAAAATTAAAAAAATAAATTAATGAGTGGAGTTAAACTGGTTTTAGACAGGTTTTGGCTTCTCCATTGATTTCCTGAGATACAAAGAGAAAAAGTATCTTATTTCTCACACCTTGGCTAGAGCACATAAGTACAAAGCACAAGGGCTACTTCCTGGTTCCACCCAAATCTTAATATTATTAAGTATTAAGCCACCAACTAGGGAGGAGGTACTGATGAAGAAGGGCTCCAGGGAAGCTACAGCAAACCAGGAGCATCCTACAGGGCAAAATTGTCAAGGCAAAGAGTTAGGATCACCATCAGAGAGATGAATTCATAGCCAGCAGGAAAACAGCATGGATCACATCCAATTGGTTAGGCAAGCATAGGAATATAAGGAAGAAAAATGATAGGAATATCCCAGAGAATTACAGGGGGCACCATCTGGGCTGACTGCTTGGTTCAAAATGATTTCCATGATGCCATAATACTTTTCCTCTTCCCATACTCCTCTCTGCTAGAATACCTGAAGGATCCACAGGGCAGACTTATCTAGACCAGTCATTGGTTTTCAAGCTCCTAAGCACCTCTCCTGGTTAACGGATGAGTAGGTTACTCAAGCCAGTCCAATATGAATTCTCCCTTGGGAATTTTAAAACTCAGAATGAGATTAACTGTTCAATTGATTAAAAACCAATTAAAATGTTAAGATGCTAACAGTCATATGCATCCATGGTATAAAAAGAAGACTGTCACTTCTATAGTAAAAAATAATGAAACAGGCATGCACAGAGAAGGAAAGGGGTGTGTGTGTGTGTGTGTGTGTGTGTGTGTGTGTGTGTGTGCGTGTGTGTGTGTGTGTAATGAAGCAAAAGAGGGAAGATGGGAGAAAAGAAGGGGGAGTGAGGTGAGGGAGAAGATGGAAAAAGAAAGGGAGAAGGAGAGAGAGAGGAAGAGAGAAGGAGAGTGAAATATGACAGATTTCAAGTCCCCTTAATACTACCCACGCTTCAGCCAGTTCCACTCCTGACCCTCCCAGGGACTGGATATGTGAACCCAAAGTGTCTCCTTTCTTGTTTAAACTAGTTGTAGTTGGTTTAAGAGAGCACAGAACTACCAGAGTGAGATACAAATATTAACTGAGAGGTGTGATGCAGAAGTCAGGTTCTGATGAATTTATTTTTAGGCAGTACTTCTACTTGGTTCCCTGTGCATGGTCATGGGGACTGAGGGGTTGCTAGAGGGGGGAAAAAATGTCACAGTAATGTGATGTGGCTTCACCAGGTTGAACCATTAGAAAGCCTGAAGGCATAATATCATAATGTCAAAGAACAGAGGAACATAAAGTTATAAGACCCTGTCTTGCTATAATACCTCATAGATTACTGACCACTATTAAAGTGCTTAGATCGTCATGAAACTAGGCAATTTATGTAAGCAATCCAGGTATTTTTATGTACACACTTTCATTTAGTAGTGCTTACAAAATAAGCAATAAAGTAGGCAATAATTTTTTTACATAATATTGGCAAGCCAACAAACATTCATCTGGATACTCACTTCAGAATGTTTACCTGCAACTCCATCTTTTTATATACTAAATTTGCATAATGTATGCAAATTAGCAATTGAGTGTGATTTAAGTTTTGTAAAGTGTTGACTTTTTCTTTCACTTTCTCTCTCTCTTTCCTACCCTTAAGAAAAACAATTTATGTTTAAGAATTCAAAGAGTAGGGAAAACAACTGAATACACCCCAGTTTTTATGTTTCATGCTAATTTATTCATTCATTAAAACCATTTACTGTATAATGGAGAATGGATTACTAAACATAAAAAGATGAAAAATTCAACTTTAAAACAGTATTGTTGAGCTTATTTGTTTAGAATGTTGAAAGCATCTGCTTCCTATCTGTAGGAGTACATAGTAGGACTGGCATTCTGTTTCCTCCTCACCGGTGTATAGTAACCATTTGATTGCTGACTTCAAAATATCCTTAATATGGACCCCAGGGATAATGCCTTACTTGCCCTCAAAGTCCTCTGCTCCAATCTTGACTCCCTAGACTTTGCAAAGCCTCCAAGTGGGAGCTTCAGCTGTTTTCTACCTGTACAATCAGCCCCATTCAGTTCCTGAGCCAATCTAAGTGCAAACCATGTCAGAAGTTCACAATATATCTGGCGATGATTTTTATTTCAATCAATTAATTCCAGCCTTTCTCTATAATGCTCCTTTAAACTCTAATAATATTGGCTTAATTAATAAAAAGTATGGGTCTTGCTTAGTTTCCCCCATCAAATACTCTTGTTCATTCAGTTATTAAACTGCCCAGAAATTCAGCTTTGTAGCCTGGGTCTTGATCACCTGTTTGGTTCCTTTTAGCTCCCTTTACCAGACTCTCAGGCTAACATATTTCAAGGCTATCTGCTATAATATGACAAATATTGGGACATATTTATACTAAAACCATGTTTATCTGAAATTCAAATTTAACCAGATACTCTGTTTTTATTTTTTACTTCTGGCAATGGCCATTTCGGTCCAGAATGTGAATCAGTACCAAATAAACAGAATCTCGTGGGCAGCATCAAAAAATGGGAATAAAGGTGCAGACCTAGTAGAGAATGGACTTGAGGACATGGGGAGGGGGAAGGGGAAGCTGAGACAAAGTGAGAGACTGGCATGGACATATATACACTACCAAATGTAAAACAGATAGCTAGTGGGAAGCAGCCGCATAGCACAGGGAGATCTGCTGGGTGCTTTGTGACCACCTAGAGTGGTGGGATAGGGAGGGTGGGAGGGAGCGAGACGCAAGAGGGAAGAGATATGGGGATATATGTATATGTATAACTGATTCACTTTGTTATAGAGCAGAAACTAACACACCATTGTAAAACAATTAGCAGAAACTAACACACCATTGTAAAACAATTATACTCCAATAAAGATGTTTAAAAAAAAACAACAACAACAACCTTATCTAGCCCAAGAAAATACTTTGGTATGATGTCAGATCTCACTGTCCTGTTAGTCCTGAGTCCCTGTTTTTCTAGTAGCTACTCCTGATGTTTTGTGGGAGACTTTACTCAAGATCTCAATTTTTTTTTTTTAATCCACAGTTTCAACTAGGTAGTTTCAAAGGTCTCTTCCAAGTCTAAACTTTATAGTCTCAAACTAAGAGTTATTTCTCCCTCAAATCCTAGCACTACTAAATATCAATCCAGGTTTTACCATATGAGCCTAACTCCTTGGATCTCTTACTCCCGTGTCATCAAGATAAGCTCTTGAAGAATGCCAAAGTCTGGAGTTACACTATATCTGTGAATGTCACCACAAGGTGACAGCTACTCTGGGAATATGAAAATATTCTTTATTCCTCCAGATTTTCATAACAGAGAGCATTAAAGTTCCTATTAAGATAATTAACAAAAGGGAGGTTATACTTACACTTGGAAATTTCCTTTAAGGGTAGCATTATCCTACACATCATTACAAGTCTATACTAATAGCCTTGTTTGTCCCTTGCCAGTAGTTTAGAAAAGAAACTACAATTTTAAGTGTGATTTTCTTGCTGCTCTTTTTAATTCTTAGGTATTCAAGAGAATTATATTACTTAGGGCATACATATGGTCATTTTTCTAAATAAGCCACAGTCTCTTATTAAAGTGAAACTAACTTTTAAAGACCTGTTCAAGTAGATCAAAACAATTGGGGGTTGGGGCTTCCCTGGTGGCGCAGTGGTTGCGCGTCCGCCTGCCGATGCAGGGGAACCGGGTTCGCGCCCCGGTGTGGGAGGATCCCACATGCCGCGGAGCGGCTGGGCCCGTGAGCCATGGCCGCTGGGCCTGCGCGTCCGGAGCCTGTGCTCCGCAACGGGAGAGGCCGCAGCGGAGGGAGGCCCGCATAACACACACACAAAAAAAAAAAAAAAAAAAAAAAAATAAAACTGGGGGTAAAAAAAAATCCTAGAGGATCCTAGAAAATGGACATGTCCTTGCAAATAAATTAATTTTGTACCTCACATGGCACATGCTTTTTCAAATGAGAAAAAAAAAACTAATACCAAATGTCATTTGAAATAATATGTCAGTTATCTCAATGACTAGTATTACTAATTTTATGAATGCCTGAAACTGAGTTTCCCTGGTGGAGTATTGAAATTAGAGCACTGGAATCAGATATAGACTCAAATATAGAGAAAGAATATTACAGTATAAATTTGCAAAACTAAAATAATATAAATGCTCAGTAAAATAACTGGGAAAAATTCAAAGAATGTTGTTTGTAGATAGCTGTCATTTATCCAATCCAAACTAAGCTATCATGAAGATATTACTAGTATATTTATTACTCAACTGAAATGATGGTAGGTATTATTTCTAGACTTTAACAAATCAAATCAGAGAATCTAAAATAATTATGCTAATTATATGGTTTAAAATTGTAAGAAAGAAATGAGATTCATTTCTTAAACTCAATTCTCTTTTATAAAAAGTAATAATGACAATAAAGCAAAAGTGGATGTACAAGAGCAACAAAGCAGAACTGTTTCTATTCTAGGTATCAAAGCTAATGGGGAACCATGAGGTATACTGGCCTACCGGGAATAAAGAAATAAGTTGTACCTTCTAGAACCCAGTTATATCAGTAGTTGCCTTGGAATATGTTGAGGCTAAATATGTAAGTCTATAGAATGTATCTGTCCAACAAATAAGGCCTCCACTACAGAAAACAGGCCCTGATCAAACAGACAAAGTGTTCAAAGACCAAAAATGCTACTTAATATGACAAGGTCACCTGTCACATACATACTAAGGCATTTAATCAGCAAACCAGGCCCTAAATATAAAAACTGATTTTACTTGAAAATCAGTGGTCCAGAAAGGTGAAAGTAAAGAGGAACCAATTTTGGAGTTTGAAAGAAATGATGAAAAAATTTAAAGAACAAACAATATATTTGATACAAAAAAGGCACAATGAAATATGAAGTAGGAAGATAACACTAAAGTAACTAGCATCTTCTGAGTACTTACACTGATTTGGTACTATGGAAATACCTTACAGAGTTATCTCACTTACTCATCAAACTTGCTTATGAGTTAGGGTTTATCATCCTTATATGCTGAGGAGAAATACACCCAGATTTAGTCACTTGTTCAAAATCACCTACAAAGTAATGAAGCCAAGATTTAAAGTGAGTTCTGAAATCCAAGTCAGTGTTGTCAGCTGCCATACTATACCATCCCTGTGTGCTACATAATCATTTACTGATGATGAGTTGAAGGGCATTAAAAATGAATAAAAGAAATGGTTGCATAGCTACTGGAAATCAGGAGAGTCTGAGTCAAGAACAGGCTTAGACAATGACTAGCTACATGAGCACAGGTAAGTCACTTTACTTCTCTGGGCCTCAATTTCCTCATCTGTAAAATTAGGAAATCCACTGTGGTAGGTTTTGGAAGTGATAGCTCCCAATCTGTTCACATCTTCCTGGATCCACACCTTTGGCTAGATGCTTTGCACACTGATGCTTGGCCTGCCATTGCAACTTGCTTTGGCAGAAGGGACAGTGGGAAATGTGATACAAACGGTGGCTAGAAAACTCCTTGCTCACCAGAACTTACCCTCCCTTGCTGCTTCTGGGAGTCCTGGAACAGCAAGTATATGAATAACCCAGCATAGCCTATTAGAAACATGTAACCGAGTCACTCCCACCACCTCAGCTGACAGCACCAACCATCAGACGTGTAAGAGGCCAGTGGACTGGAGGCACAGGAGTGAGTCCAGGAAAAGCCATCAAAAGAACTGCTTGGCTGAGCTCAGCCCAACTTGCTGACTGATAAAACTGTAAGCTAACAAATGATTGCTGCTTTCAGCCAGGGGTCAGCAAACGTCCTGTATAAGGCCAGACAGTAAATGTTTTAGGCTGTGTGATCCATAAGATCTCTATCACAGCTACTCAGTTCCGTTGTTATAGCACAAAGGCAGCCATAGACAATGAGCATATAAATGGGTACGACCTTGTTCCAATAAAATTTTATTTACAAAAATAAGTCAGAAAAAAAAAAAAAGGACAGGACCTGGATTTGACCCTTGGGTAGTAGTTTGCTGACCCCTGTTTTAAGCCAGTAAATTTTGGCTTGGTTTGTTAAACAGCCAAAGCTAACTGATACCTTGATTAAGATGAGCTCATTAATATAAAGAAAATCAAGTCTGTAATTACAATTTGCATTACAGGTGAAATGAGCATTACATTATTCCAATCAAAATCTGCCCCCAAAATACCAAGTTTTTGTTTGTTTGTGTTAAATAATTAATTAATTTTTGGCTGTGTTGGGTCTTCTTTGCTGCATGCAGGCTCTCTCTAGTTGTGGCAAGAGGGGGCTACTCTTCGTTGCGTTGCGCGGGCTTCTCATTGCGGTGGCTTCTCTTGTTGGGGAGCACGGGCTCTAGGCGCACGGGCTTCTTGTGGCACGCGGGCTCAGTAGTTGTGGCTCACGGGCTCTAGAGTGCAGGCGCAGTAGTTGTGGCTCAAAGGTTTAGTTGCTCCATGGCATATGGGATCTTCCCGGACCAGGGATGGAACCGGTGTCCCCTGCATTGGCAGGCAGATTCTTAACCACTGCACCACGAGGGAAGTCCCCCAAAATACCAAGTTTTCATCAGTGAATAGAAAAGAAAATGCTTGGTTTTCTCCAATTCAAATTTATTTTTGGTGAAAGTGATTGCTTTAAAACTTTGGGTATGTTACTAAAAGTATATTAACTAGAGCAATATAAATATAACTGAAATTTCACCCAATACTTCTTCCTTGGCCCTATGAGAACAACACTCTCTCTCTCACATGCATGTACACACACACACAGTAAGAATAAAACTTTAAAAATCACTAGTTAAGTGTGCTTTAAAAAGCATGGTTGCTAAGCAAAATTATAAATCCACTGATCTAAGGAATGCTAAGGAGAATTAAAATAAAGAAATCAAAATTTGCAAGTATCTTGCTATGTATAGTATATGTATTATTCAATACATAGTGTCAAATGTGGTCCTCCCTGTGATGTGCCACTTGTAAATGCAACTCTAAAATATAATAGTGAAGAGACTGGATGATGCTGAGGAACATGGTAGACCTGAAAGACCTGTGTGTCCTTGAGTGCTGAATGAGGGTAATTTTGACCCAAATGTGTCACTTTTAATTTATGCAAAATATTTCTGCAAAGAAATTCAGTCAATGTTATTAAGTGAGGGAAGCATTTTAGTGTAAAAGTGAACTGATAACATCGAAAGTGCATATGTATGTATGGATGGAGTAGAGGGTGAGGGCAGGATGGGGGTAAGAGAGTCAAAAAAGAAAGAACAATTAGCAAAGAGTACAGTTCCAATTGGGCTTGAGAGGAAAGTACAGTGAGAACAGTTCTGAGTTGAAGGCTAATTTTAGGGAAAAAAAAAAAAAAAGCCACTTCTAACCTAGAAACCTATCTGGGTTAAAAAAGTTCAGAGTATTAAGACCATTAAGAACATTCTAGAAGCTGTCAAACTATGTTAGAAGAATTCATGAAGAAACTAGGGAATGCCCTTATGAGTAGTCAGGGATCAGGCAGATGGATTCAGACCAATATTTTTGGAAGTAGGTTGAATATAAATAGAAAATAGTTGTACAAATCATAGGACCTTAGTATCTCAAAAACACTTATATCTTAACACTAGGTGTTAAGATCAAAATTATGTAAAAGTAACTACAACTTAAGCAGTGAACAATTTGTAGATTAATGCATTATTAGACACATGGTTTATGAATAAATAGATTGATTCATAATTTATTTTTCATTAATGTATAAGTTGCTTAGTCACAAACAGCAAATGATTGGAACCTATTAGCAAAATATAGGAAAGGAAGAAAATTTTTACTCAGGGTATGCCTTAGTTAAGAATTACCTAAAATTTTAAGAATTACTAGGAGTCATTTCTGTAAACTGCGGAAAGGAATATAAATTGGTACATAGTTCCTTAAAATATTTTGGCATTAAGCATCAAGATTCTAAATGTTTATATATTTCATTTAATTCTACTCATAACAATAAGTATAATAAAATTTTATGCACAAAGATGTTCATTACAGTCCTATTTAAATTTTTTTATAAACTGGTAACAGCAGGGAGGCCTACAGTTTTAAAAATAGTTAAATAAAATATGAATTAATACATTTTATATGGCCATTGAAATTTTTGAAGAGTTCTAACAATCTGAGAAACTTATTATTAGGTAAATAGGATAAAAGCAAAATAAAAATAACATGTACATATTGATCTTGTCTATGTAAAACATTTGTCAAGAAAAATCTGTCAGAAAATATGCTAAATTAATAATAGTAATTATACTTTAGTAGCATTTATTCCTTTACACTTTTAAAATTTTCTAAATTTGCAACTATGAACTAATATTGTTTTTATAGAAATTTAAAAATAAAATGTCAGAAAATACTATTCCTTCTAGCTGAAAAAAATCTTAAATGTTTCTTCATTTGACATTCAATGCTGGTCACAATCTGTTACAAAACATCTTTTTTATCCAACTTCACTCTTCCTTCCCACATAATGCAGATAGACTGATGGTACTTTCTTATTCTTAGGTTTGCATTTCTCTGGCCCAGTGCCTTTGCCCAGTTCCGTTTACCTACAGCATTTCACCTGTTTCTCTATCTGTCTCCTTCCTGTTTTGAAATGCTCTTCCAGGTATCCTCACATCCCAGAAGCCCCATAGAACCACTGTGATGAACAGTTCTCTCAACTCCTTTTGACAATTATATGCCACCTGTATAATTTTAAATGATAGAAACCCAATTAAACCAATTTTTACCAAAGAGGAAAAAAAGAGGGGGAGGTTAATAAATTTGCTCATTCCAGGAAGGGTTTTTCAACCTCAGCATTATTTACATCCTTTGTCCTGGGGGCTTTGCACCCTGGGCATTGTATGATGTTTAACAGTATTCCTGGCCTCTGCCCACTGAATACCAGTAGCGCCCCCCAGTGTCACAAGCAAAAATGCTTCCAGACACTGCCAAATATCTCCCTGGGGGCAAAGTCACGAAAGCTGATAACCATTGGTTTAGGAATAGAAAGGCCTGCCTAGTCCTAAAAATTAAAATCACCTTCTCAAAACTCTTCTCCCTCCATCACAAAGATTCTCACTCCACTAACCGACCACTGTCAATTCCAGACTTCAAACCTATCAGATTAAATTATTCAGGGGGAAAAAAAATACACTGCCCAAAATAATAACTCTGATAAGAAATCTGATGCACTCTCTAATTGCTCTACCCGTGAACTAATTTCCTTGGTCAGTGTGATAGACTATTTGAGAGAAAAGAGCTGGATCAGGTATTCACACTAACCTGCAGGACTGCTGTTGGCACCACTCAACCCCTTGAGGAAAGAAGATGCTTTGATTCTAAGAAGGGAGACGGAGTTCAGATGTTCTTTAGAGTCTCTTCTCTGCTTACTAAGACTGTAAGCTACTTAAAGGTAAGCAATGCCTTCCTAACATCTTTTCTCCACCCCACAGTTCCCAGAATGCCACCTTGAAAAAGTTCAATATATAACCCTTTATTAACTGAAACATTTTAAAGGATAACATAAGTTACTGAAATTTTTTAAATCCCAGAGAATAAACTGTTCTCCCTTTTTTTGTTTCACAAAGGTATCTTTACAATCTCTATAACAATCTTCTGAAAAAATATGAATTATTTTTCCATTTCTCCTGTAAAATTAAAATTCTTAATAATCTTTTAAAAATAAAAAATCTGCTTTAGTTTTAACTAATTTGATATCAGTGAACATTAAACTTGCCATCTAGATCCACCTATGCATAGGATGACAGAAGTATAAGACAGAATTAGAAAAATATAGAATAAAAGGCAAAATATATAAACTTTTTGAGAGGAGGAATTATATGTTACACTTATGCTAAATACTTTGCTGACAATATGATAAAAATATTATTTCTAATGAGTAGTATTTATGTTTGTATTTGTGCATATGTGTGCGTGTATGATTTAAACAATGATGTGTCTGGCAACAAACAAATCTATGAAGAATTTTATAATTACATATTTTTAAAGTTTTTAATTTATCTTCCTTAATCGAACTATCCATAAGGCTTATTACATTAAAATACTTTTTTAAAATGTTCACAACACTTGTTTGGAAATAAACACGTATAATACTGATCTAGCTCTCATATTACATCATACTTTTAAAAATAGAACGTGATAAAGCAATGAATTTCAGGTTAAGAATATGAGTCTCAAGTCAAGAAAACACAATTTCAAATTGGATTTTAAAGAGTTTGAAAGCAAACTAAATGAGCCTTGTTGTATATATTTTTTGCTTCCTATAATTTTACAAAGCAATTTTTTATCCATCAGAGAGGGCTGTGCCAGATATTTAGAAAACCTAATTTGAATAAGATGGAAAATTCAGAACTTCCATGCAAAAGTCAAATAAAAACCTAACTTCCATATAGAAATATTATTTGATCTTCAACTACTTGGGAAACGTTTTGGTCTCAATAATGACAATTTACTTTAAATGGAAGTATTTTTGAGCATAAAAATATGGTATTTGATGCATATTGAATCTGTCTTGGATGCATTCTCATTCCAAATACGTTGCTAGAATGTAGACTATTTTATACTCCTATGAGAAATTACCTGAAATTTACAATTCAAAGATTTTTTCCTAAAGTTGCTCAAATTCTTGGGCCTAATATTTTAGTAGATTATGCAAATGGTAGCAATACTTGAGTCATATTTTTTACACTTACCTTAAACTCTAAATATTAGCTATCTTTAATTCATTTAAAATATAATTTTAAACATTTCATATATGTTTTTAGAAGGAAAATAATGTCTTACGTTGAATTGGTACTTTTTAGCAGTCACAAATACTAGACACTAGTAAAAGTATCCAAAAGGTACATTTAATCTACTGTTGATTTTAGAGTAATTAAAATATTAAGAGCAACTCACTAAGAATACCTTGACAACTTCTGAGAATGTAATATTTCTAAGACTATTAAACTTCACAAAAATAACAGTGAAAAATTATTTATAAAATATAATCTCAAATGTTTTCTCATAAATTGGACCGCAATCACTACCCAATATTGATAAACTCAAATGTTTCTTATGATATGAAATACTTATTTGGTTTGTTTTGTCATTGGTACTTTGATTTCTTTTGTTTTGGTCTTTTGCCTCCAGTGTGTTGTCTAGGCATTTTTTATAACAGTTTTATTGAGATATAATTCACTTACCATAAAATTCAACCATTTAAAGCATATAATTCAATGCCTTTTACTACATTCACAGAGTTATGTAACTGTAACCATAATCAATATTAGAACATTTCATATCCCCAAAAGAAAATGTCTTACTCTTTAGCCTTCAACACTATTACTGCTTAAACCTCTTCCAGCCATAGGCAACCTTTAATATATTTTCTCTCTGTATTCATTTGCCTATTCTGGACATTTGATATAAAAGAAATCATATAATATGCGGTCTTTTGTGACTGACCTCTTTTACTCAGCATAATATTTTCATGGTTCATCCATGTTGCAGCATGTATCAATACTTCATTTTGTATTATTCTATTTTATGGATATACTACATTTTATTTATCCATTCAAATGCTGATTGATATTTGAATTGTTTTGACTTTTTGGCTATTGTGAATAGTTCTGCTGTGAACATTTATGTACAAATTTTTTTGTAGACATAATTTTTTCACATCTCTTCGGTATATATCCAGCAGTGGACTACTTTGTTTTTTGTAAACAGAAGAATTCACTGCTGAACGCATTGTTTTTTTTATCCTATATTCTTCATGTAATTTCCATTTTCTTAACAGCTGAGGAAAAAAATAACTTTTTTAAGAGACAACATCTTGTTCTTGTGACATTTATAAGACATAATTTCAGGTGACAACTTTTGCTTTGTTTTATAAACCCCACTAGCATTTGAATTCACAAAAGTAGTGGTTTACCTACTATTTTCTTTTGAGACCCTGTTTAAAAAGTCAGTAAGTTAAGTAAGCTGCCATTCAAACTGACATTTTTCTCTAAACAGAAATAGGTGGCTATTTAAAATTTTAATAAATGGTTAAGAAATGGAGAGAATATCACACGTCGTGTGAGAATTCTTTGAAATCTTCCTATCTTAACTTGTAATAAAATGTCTTTCTTCTGTGGGGTGAGCAATTGAAATGTTATCCATCAGTATTCTGTTTCAACTCAGCAGAAATGAAAAATGTCTGATGTCACTGTCAAACATACTCAGGAAGATTTGATGAGCAAGCCCATAGGAAAATTGTCTTCTCTAAGAAATGCTCTGATGATTGGCACAATTTGTGTGCAGATGTTTTCCTTTAATTTACAATTCTAATACCCAGAGAAGAAGGTACCGTTTCAGATGGCTTACCCATAATATAATGATACAGAATTCCACAAGGGAATTATCGCTAAGGAATTATGACATACATGACCTTGTGAGTGCACTTTTGAGACCAAATATAGGTCTATAACCAGTGTCCCTCTTTGTTTCATCAATTTATAGATCCTCAGATTTCATACTGTCACACCATAATGTACATACTAGATTTTAAATAAACATCTAATGAATGAATATTGTTAAGAATACATTTCTTACAATCCTATAAGAAAACTGTATTTTAACACAATAGTAGAAATTGAGATGTGACATATTAGAAGTAGATAAAAATTATAAGAGGAAAAAAAGCAGATGAGTACCAATTAATGTTTATGAAGTCCAGACCAAAAATTCTGATTCAGTAGAAATGTTTCTATTTTGTCAAAACATCTCAGTGTGGCTCCTAGGTGGAAATCAGAATTTTACCAAGGTCATATACAATCCACAATTCCCGGTCCATTACAAAGTTGCTTTAATGAGCTGATCAAAATGCAGATGGCTCCTCTACCCAGAGAACCACTAAGAAGAGAATGATGTACTCAGCTGCCACAGAAATGCTGCAGATTTGTAGTGTGGAATTGAGTTTCTGTGATCAAGATTAAATTCCTGGGTAGCATCAATGATGACTACTAGTTAGCATCCTATGAAGGGCTAAACACAATCAAGTTAGTTATGTTGATATACTTCACTAAGGTAATAGAGTATTATTGGAGCTACCACTATTTATTTAGGAATAGGTCATGCTTTTTTTAAAAATTCAAAAATGTTTCTAGATGACTCAGTGTAACAATAGCTAAGTAAAGTCATTAAAAAAATCCTTATGCTTTAACTCATGAGACAAATGTTCTACTTCTGGTTGTGTCTCCCTAAATGAACTTCAGCCTTGAGAAACTTATCTAATATCTGTGGGTTTCTGTTCCTTCAACTGTACAATGAAAGCTCTCGCTACCAGTTGACCTCTAAAGTTCTATCCAACTCTGACTTGCTCGTGTCACAGTGAAGAGCATGGACTAAAAATGGATGGTATGTATGTTGCATTAAGATTTGATCATTTCAGATAGAAATTCATTTGAACTGTTTATTAATAACTTTTGCATATGGAGTTGGGGGAAATGAAAATGAACTGACTTGCTAGGAATCTCCACTGAGGACAAGGGTCACAGTTAGCATGTTCGGTGGTTGTAGTCACTAAATATAGTGCCTCAAAAGCAACATTCTCCAAAATAGTTTCCTGTGACCATCAGTCCACATATATACTTCAAGTTAAAAAACAACAACAACAACAATTTGGTGAGCTAGTATGACCTAAATTGATAGTCAAATTAGCTAACAAGTGTGGCTCTGGCAGAAGCACAAACAAATCAGACACCAAACTGACTGTGTATTGGACCTATATTCAACCCCTGTATGGGAAGTTTCTGTCTTCAAATGCTATGGTTCATAGTTACAAGTGTCCAGTAGCTTAAGAAACAATGGAGTCTGATTTTTTCTTTTCTCCTGTTTTGTGCTGAGTTCCAAAAAATGTGTTCCATTTAGAGTTTTTAAAATAATTTAGAATCCATCCAGATCTTCATTTTGCCACAACTCCATTTACTTTGTCAACTCTTTGTCTGAAATTCCTTCTGTCCTCAGGATATTCAGGAACTAGAAAAACAACAATGGAAACGTGCCCCCAGGAGTAATTACGGTGGACTAGGATACAGGTGTGATTATAGTGACAGGGGATGGGGGCAAAAAAGCACCGAAGAGTTTTAACTAGATAATTTACATGTACAATGTGACTATGTCTTGATGAGATATTTCTGAGTTTATAGCACAGTTAATCAGAAGGGCTGTGAACTCAGAGAACTTGTCTTCATATTCCAAAAGAGCTGCCATGCACGTTTGTACAGATTCTTGACATTACAAGGACAACACATCTAAGAAGACACCACTTAAACTGTAGCTGTCCCAGATGTATAGATCACAACAACACTTTCCTGCAGGTGGCAGTAAAGCATCTTTCTTTTTAAACATATTTTCATATACTGCTAATTTTTTTTGAAAGATGGAAATATCTTGAGTAAAGGGAGTTATTTTTCTTTTTTCTTAATTGTACAAAGTTACCATATGGACTAGAAGTGGCCCTGCTCTGAGATATACTATTTTCAAGCAACAAATCTTCAAACAATTTAACTTCTTTGAAACTTATTTTTATCCTTGGTTAAAAAGAGAATTAATATACTTATAGGCTTATTTGAAGATTAAATCTCGTTGCCTAAACACATTAAGTACTCCATAAATGGTATTATAAACTGCTGTTGATAATACATAGTATTATGTTTGGTGTTATATTGGTAGAATGAGTGAAGGCAAGATTCTACTCCAATATTGGAATAGACTGTCAAAGAGGAAGGCAGCATCCCCTCTTCTCCTTCAAGGTCACATGGAGGTAGTAACATATGCCAGCATCTAGTCAAGGTTGGCTGCCCCGGAATTGCACAAGATGATTGGTAGAAGCATTCAAATGTACCTTTAACAAATCAAAGCGATGTGAATTGGAGCCAGGAAATGATAACGTCAGAAGTAGAGCATGACTTAGGAATATGTTTGAGATAGCCCAAGTGGAGAAAATCTCTGAAGAATATTACAATGAGAGAAGAGAACCTAAAACTTAATATGCATGTGGGGCTTTGAGGCCACTGTAATTGGGGTACTTTTGATTAAGTGAATAAATGGTTCATTTTGTCTCATGCTGTAGAGTTGAGAATGTTTGCCAACATTTGCCAAATTTGTAGTTATCTTGCCCTTTTTCCCCTTCAGTTGGACCCTAGTAACCCTATACTAATGCTTAGCACAGGCCTGCTGGGGATGGCTAAACTTCTGAATAATAATTTACAGCAATGACATTTGGATTAATGACAACCTAGAAAAATTAATATTATAAAATAGTAATTAAAAATATAATTTCTATATAGCACAGGGAACTGTACTCAATATTTTGTAATAACATATAAAGGAAAAGAATCTGAAAAAGAATACTCCTGAAACTAACACAACATGGTAAATCAACTATACTTCAATAAAAATATAAATATATGTAATTTCTACAGAGGATCTCAGGTTAAACACATGGAAAGGCCTTAATTCAGCCATTGCTTTCATTTGCATATTTAATTTTCCTTGGGAAATGTCATGGGTTCAGCTCATTAACAACTACATGACCCAAATGCACAATCCTGCACTTTCCTTCCTTCCTTTTTTTTTTTCGGACCGGTGCACGAACCCGTGTCCCCTGCAACGGCAGGCGGACTCTCAACCACTGCGCCACCAGGGAAGCCCTTCTTCCTTCCTTTGATGTCTCTTCCACTTACCCCCCAAGGACAAGGTAAGAAAAGAGTAGCTAATTTTCTCATTAAAAGAGAACATAGGTGAAAATGATAACTAATTCCAGCCATTTGAGAAACAATCAGATCTCAGCACGCAGAGTATCTTGGTAAATCAAGACAAAGTCATTAAAATTATTGTAAAAAATTCATTTGGGCAACAAATCTTTAGACACATTCATTGCATTAGCCTCTGGGTACTTCTATAATCTAATATAAAAAGTTGTAGCAGATAAAAGTTTGAATTTTAAGCCTATAAAATTCACTCTTGTATATCACATACCTACTGAATTGATTAAAAAGCAAATATAGGGGCTTCCCTGGTGGCGCAGTGGTTGCGCGTCCGCCTGCCGATGCAGAGGAACCGGGTTCGCGCCCCGGTCTGGGAGGATCCCACATGCCGCGGAGCGGCTGGGCCCGTGAGCCGTGGCCGCTGAGCCTGCGCGTCCGGAGCCTGTGCTCCACAACGGGAGAGGCCACAACAGAGGGAGGCCCGCATCCCACAAAAAAAAAAAAAAAAAAAAAAAAGCAAATATATTGTATCTGGCATATGCCTAGAAAGAAGGCAGGGGGGACACAAGTTAGAGTTTTTGGCCAGATCACCACATCTTTCCTTTTCACTGAGTGCACGAACTATACAAAGTTCAGTCAAATCAGAATTTAAATGTAATATAAGAATATATCAGACATATGGTAGAGTCAAAAGTAACCAAATTATATTGCCCTTGATTCTTTCAGTATGGTACATCCCAGGGATGGGTAGAGGTAAAGGACAGAAAAAGAAAGGAACTAGTAGAGGGACACCCAACAACCACGTGCCTTTCAAAGGCTTCAGTTTCACTGTGTTCCTACACCTTTTATAACTGACCTAGAGTTCACTATCTCATGCAATGCCACTCTTCAGTTTTATAAACCTGACCTCTTGGAGTTGTTTATTTTAATCTTAAAAATCAACAACAGCAAAATCCTGAATTATAAACACACTGAACAAATAAAATATGAAGATTTCTCTTCATTTAAAAACTGGAACTCAGCTTACATCCCAGAAATTTAAAGCAAAGCATTTTCACAACTCATTCTGTTAGATCTTTATAGCAAATTAACTTGATTACAAACTTCAGCCTTAAAATGTATACTTAAAAAAAAATTAATGAAGGTTTACATACTGTCTGGTCCCTCTACCATAAATCCAGCTTTCTTATTTATTTTTCTAAAATAATTTTCCATCAGAATTGAGAATTTCAGAAAGCAGAAAACTACAGTGATTAATAGCACTTGTCTGAGGCCAGCCTGAACAGTCTGCACCACTATCTGTGCACTTAAATCACTTTGCTTCTCTAAGTACTCAACTGTAGATTCAGAAGAATCCTAGAACCTAGCATACGAGATTGCTGTAAGTTTGAATAAGATAATCATATAAACAGTTAACTGAGTGTCTGACAAAGAATGTTCAATACATGCCAGCTAATATTATGATCATACTGCAGAGGTAAACTCTCCTGGTTCTTGTACAGGTACTGCTATCTTGAGTTTGCTTAATGTCATTTCCCTGCTCCTAAATTGCTTCTGATATAATTACCGATAGATCTCCACTCATTTTTTCTGAGATTTTCTTTATCTTTCTGGAATGAACAATCAGAACAAATTTCTGAGGGTTTCAGTGCCAAGAACTTAAGTAGAAACAAGTCTCTGCTTTACTTATATAAGGAGCAAAGGAAGCATAATACAGAGTCTTAACGCCATTTTTTGATGTTTTATAGCTGACAGATTAAAACCTCACCACTCTCTCTTGCCCTTCTTTCTCAATTTGGCCAAACAGGAAAAGGCCTGGGTGCTCCCTTCTTTGGTCCCATTCTCTAACCGCAACGAAAACCCAAGCCAATCTCCTTTACTTGCTCTCTCAAACTATTTTGGGGGCCAAGCTTGGAAACCTGCCCTGCCCCACCTTGAAAGCCTCATTATGTAAGAAATGAAATATATCTTTTCATATCCTCTTGGTGTGTGTGTGGCACCATTGGTCTTGATATTTGAACCAAAATTTCGGTGGTAATGCATCCTGACTACTGAGTAACCACCACAACAAGCACACTCAATGAATTTTACTAAGTTAAACTGTAGATTATTCTTACTTATCTAAACAACTGAATTTCAGGTAAGTTATCCTAGCAATCTTTTGTGGTCAAATTATGTAAGAAAGATTTCCAGAAAATTTCTGTCTTGAAAACTTTATATTTCTTGTACAGAATATGTTAACCTTCGAGGAAAAAAAAAATTGAAAAGAACTTTTATTTAAACTAGTTTCACAACAACATACACACAGAAAGAAGGTCATTTTGTACAACAAATATAAAAACAGATTATTTTAATTACCTTATTAGATTTTTTCTTCTTTCAGCCACAATAACATGCAAGAATGGGTATTAAATAAGAAGATTATTTAAAATAGCATCCTGGGGGCTTCCCTGGTGGCGCAGTGGTTGCGCGTCCGCCTGCCGATGCAGGGGAACCGGGTTCGCGCCCCGGTCCGGGAGGGTCCCACATGCCGCGGAGCGGCTGGGCCCGTGAGCCATGGCCGCTGAGCCTGAGCGTACGGAGCCTGTGCTCCGCAACGGGAGAGGCCGCAGCAGAGGGAGGCCCACATACCACAAAAAAAAAAAAATAAATAAATAAAAAATAAATAAATAAAATAAAATAGCATCCTGGAAGTAAAGGTTCACAGGACTTGTAGGATATTCTACCATATGTCCCCCACCCAACTATACCCAAGCAAGAAGTTTTACTAACTTTTCCAAAAGGGAAATTATTTAAATTAAGTGGACTTACAAAACTTTGATTCTCCAAAATTTTAGGAATCTATTGTTAAAGGTGAGATATACTTGTATATTCTCATGCTTTTAAAATTATGGGGAATAAAAATTTTGTATAGAGTCTGTTCTATATACTTTAAAATTTTAAAATATTATACTTACATTTATCATTTTAATAGAAAAAAAGTTATAAATGTGTAATGTACAAGAAAGTGACATGATTTTTAATTAAACTCCATATCATTTGTTGAGTGCCTCCACCATGCCAAGCCCTGTGTTACATAGTGGGTATGAAGTGGAGGAATAGGAAGGAAGCACCATTCTAATGGAACTAAAACTATGATGGACCAGTACTGCATGACCCCAGGTTTATATTCCTTACTCATACTGTACTGAAGATTCCACCACTGCAGTAGGAAAATCCTCGTGATATCACTAAAATACTCTTTCTTGATATTTCTGTACTCTGTGTATCCTAGCTCAATCTTTAAATCACCTACATATTGCAGTTAAATTAAATCTACATCCCTCTCCAAGGAGATTCTGGCAACTGGTCCTTAAGCAAAGTGCTTTAGAGGCACTTTAAAGGGATATTTTGCTCACCTTGTAGACCCTAGACACAAATATCATGAAAGTTATTGGAAGATATGTATGAGAAAATAATTATAATTCACTTTTTATCTTCCATATAAGATTTTTGTTTCATTGGTATAGAGTAGATAGAATAACCCAATATATCCTTAATATGAAAATGCAGGTTTTTCCAGCTTCCTGGGAGCCCTGTGTACAGATGAAGTATCTCAAGAGGTCCTGAGGACAGCTTGAGGTCAGCAGAGTAAGAGGCTACATCTCCTCTGCAATCAGACAACTTCTGGCTTCACCTGATTTGTACACAGTTATTAGATTTCAATTAAGATCCCACTGTAGAAAAGAAAGGGTTTTTTTGTGGTGCGTGTGCGTGTGTGTGTGTGTATGTGTGTATGTGATTGTTTTGCTGCTTTAAAACTCCTTAAAAAGTTAAAACCTTTGATCTGGGTTTCGCGTTTTCCTCAAAATATAAGCAAAACTCTAATTCTTCAAAACAGTGTAAGGTTTTGTATTGATTCTAACATATTATCGTTTTTATGCCAAACTTTGGGTTTAAAGATATACGTAAATTTGCATCTTATCTCAATGTATGAAAAAGGTTTTTACTGTAACTCTCTTCTTCAATCTTCACTTCATTTTTGATCATCAATCATTACTTTCACCATTCCCCAATTTGTTCCTCCACTCTGGTCAGTAGTAAGGACACATAACAAGCTTATGTTAAGGGCATATGATCATCCACATATACTAAAGCTTAATTGATTTTTGTAATACAGAAAAGAAAGTAAAAACAGGCATAGGCTTCATGAAAACAGATATGATTTAAAATTTTAATTGACATAGTATTTCAGTTATTTAAGAAATAAAATCAATGAATGACACCTTTTTGCCCCTAGACCCTTCCCAGTCCATAAGACTTTGTTAATTACAAGTTTCCTACATGATTTCTTGGTCGTTGTCTCTTCCCCTGCTCTTATCTTCCTTCCTGAGATATCCTCCTTCCATAATACATTTTGGTCCTTTCATTGATAAAGCCTACAGAATATTATCAAACTCTTTTGCTGGCAGATGGACATCAATGTCTTACTCAAGCTAGTTCCAAGTGACTAATCTTCATTATGCATTACAAACTATTTACTAGGTACCCAGTGTATGCCAGACACTGCCCTAGTTGGTAGGGATAGAGTGTTAAACTGAGTGAAGAAGTCTTTTCTCTGAAGAAGTACACTCACAAATGCCAAACTTTTAGAAAAGTATATGTAATCTCAAAAACCAGAATCAAGAGGTGTGAGTCATCTACTATGAGGATTCTTGATTGGATATGCTCATAATTTTATTCCTAAGCCCTTTTCTAAAAATGTCCTCTTATCTTCACCTGTATAAATTTATCACCTTTTGAAGTCCAGTGGGAATTCATTGTCACCCAAAATCCTCCTGCTAATCATATATTTCATTCTAAATACTGTTTTTAAAATCCTGTATCTCAGTGTCCTCAGATACTATGAGAATGAAAGCTATATTCTATATTTAATATAATTTTATTGTTAGTTATACGATGATTATGATGAGCAGTTATATAGGCATAACTGAGGGAGTTAAATGAATCAGAGGGTCATGCTTGAAAACCCTAGAATTTTGTTTCTTTTTTTCCCCCATTATCCTCAGTGGAATTTTTTTTTTTCAGAATTATATAAAGAGCTTCATAATGAAGAGTGAATTTAGTTAAATCCACTAGTGATCGATTACCTCAGGCTGGGATTATTCCTGACTCTTAGAAACAAAGTTGGGAGGATAAGAAAGGAATGAAATAGGACACTGTATGTATTCTAAAATGCTTAAAAACATAAATCAAGTCTCTGCCAATTCAGAATAATTAGAACAATACATAAATTCAGAATAATTAAAATAATAGAAATTAAGAAGTTCTATGGTTCTCAAACTTGAGTGTATATTAGAATCACCTGAAGATCCTATTTCTGGGTCCAACCCCCAGAATTTCTGATTCAGTAGGTCTGGTTTGGTGGCCAAAATATGAATTTCTAACAAGTTCCCAGGTGATGCTGATGCTGCTGGTCCAGGAATCACATTTGAGAAGCAATGAACATAAAAGAAACAAATATTATATACAAAATTTAGCACATTTGTCTGGTAGTTTTTGCTTCATTTATGGTACTTCATTTTACCGAACAAATAGCAAACTTCCTGAAATTTTCATATCTCTAAGAACAATATTCACTACTTAGAATACAAATCATCAGAGGAATTTTTTTAATACAATAAGTTATAAGCCAGGTGCTTCTGATGGATTCACCTTTGAGAGACAATATTTTCTCATATTATATACTCATTTTCCCATACTATATACTAAGCATTTTATTAAGTATTTCCTTATTTGATTAATATTCCCAGTGTGACTCCCATAGTTCTTCGAATGACCCTGGGCCCTGACCTAACAGGAATAACAAAAACTGGAAAAGCAACTCTGAATGGGGATATAGAGATAAATAGAAATATATAGCTACATAGGCACACATATACATATATATGAATATATGTATTTATATGTATATGTGTGTCTTTTAAAAAAGTACTAGGTTAAATGTGAACTACTAAATGAACACTATGATGAATGAATAATGAATATAAACTGTCTGCAACATCTGAAAATGGATAAAAACAGGTCATATACAATAATGGTTAAAATTACACATTGAAATGTACACTTTATGGAGAATTGTGGTTAGTTTAGATGCTAAATTAATTCTAAGCTCTATGTTGATAGCAATATTCTTTTTTTTTTCAGTTAGATTCATTTACTACATCTTGAAGTAATGATATTTTTAAAAATATGCTGTTAATTATATTTCACATACTTAATAGTAAATGGAAGAGGTAGCCAACATTCTATGTATGCTTTGCTTTGTTGTAAATTCTAAATTTCACCTGATATCCAGCAGTGTGACTTTCTTATGAAGCCACTCACAAAGAAAAAGTGGCTGAGCAGAGAAAGGAGTTTCAAACCATGGTTCATTTTAGACTATGTATTTTCTTTTACTTACAACACTTAAACAAAAAATTGGATGGAAACCAACTGAATTTTAGACTCCATAGATGTGCAAAATTTAGCCTGAGCTAGTCATCAACCATACATATGTAACAAGTTCTGCTATTTTATACTAAAATTGTTGAATCCTTCGTAAAACTCTGAATTAAAATGACTATCATATGAAAACTCATCCTCATTAAATTTTGAACAAACCTGTTTAACACGTACTAAAGGTCAGGATTACAATTTTAAAATGACTCAAAAGATTTTTTTTAAGTGAACATCCTGAAATTTTCTACAACAAGGATCAGCATTCCATTGTATTTATTGTATAGTATAAATTATTTTAGAACTATTTAATCCTTTGAAACTCCTGAGCAAGTACCTTATGATCACACAATTACAAAAATATTGGGATTCTAAGCAATTAAAATAATCAAAAAAAGTTGCAAAAACAAGCCTTTGAGGTAAGGCTGAAGGAATCAGCTAATTAACTGATAGCTAATTTTAGGAATATGAGGAGATATTAGATAATCCCATGGAAGCAATCATGGAAAGATCACAGTTTTCTAATCTGGTAGAAATGGATTTGAATCCTGACTCCACCACTTATTGGCTCCATGATTTAGGGAACTTACTTAATGTCTTGGAATGTCTAAAATGGAAGGTTAAACAATTATCTTATAGGATTAGTTATTAACTTAACTGGCTTAGCACAGTCTGACTCATAGTA
Source organism: Physeter macrocephalus (assembly GCF_002837175.3). Classification (NCBI taxonomy): domain Eukaryota; kingdom Metazoa; phylum Chordata; class Mammalia; order Artiodactyla; family Physeteridae; genus Physeter; species Physeter macrocephalus. The sequence goes on from NC_041222.1 coordinate 52,853,389, forward strand.
GACACTGACATTTTCTGAGAATGAGTTTTAATTGCTCAGTGCAGAATTTCCTACGTGGACTATGCTTAAAATATGTTTAACTGAAAAGCAACAGTGCTCCTTTTCCACCCTATATAAGTCACTTAGACAAGATGAGCCTTCAGTCTCATCTATAAAATGTAGGAGTTTAATTAGATGATTTCCCAGGGTACTTATTTATTATTCTATTATATTCTAAATAGCTTCTCTAAGAAATTCCTAATTTAAATGATATTAAGATTCTGTAGCAGATAAATTACCCTAATGTTAGAGAAGAAATGTCTAAAGGCTATAGCTCTCAGCTCTGGCTGTACACTAGAATCAACTGAGTGCCTTTAAAAACACTGACACCAAAAAAATCAAATTAGAATCTTTGTGGCATACAGGCCTGAGCATCAGTGGGTTTTTTCTTTTCTTTTCTTTTCTTTTTTAGTTGCATAAAAATTCTGACTGTAGTCAAGATTGTGAACTGTCACCTTAAAGGAAAGTTGTAAGCATTTCAGGTGTAAGGAAAGTTATGAGCAGAGTTAGCAAGAATCCCATTCTATTGTCTAAGCTAAGGATTCTCTTATACAGGTTTACCTCAGAGAATCCCTCATCAAATTTTCTCACCCAAAATCTATTCTCTTATTACCATCTGTCTGGATAACAAGTAACCCCTTCAAACTCAGTTTGCTTATTTTTGTTCTTTCTTTTTGAATTTTATTTTATTTTTTATACAGCAGGTTCTTATTAGTTATCCATTTTATACATATTAGTGTATATATGCCAATCCCAATCTCCCAATTCATCACATAATTGAACTCATTTTCATTCATTAATACCTGTTCTTTAGCATGGTTTTTCATATTTCTAGTAAGGAAACCTCCGTTAACAATTTCCCAAGATCAAAACCACAGCATGAAATTTGAAACTCTCTTCTAGCACACAACATCTGTAGGTACACATACACACAGAGACCCCAACCATCAATCAATCCATTTCTATTTCACCTTTAAAAGTGACTTACCCAGGAAAGCCTCCTCTGACCTCCTCAAGATTAGGTTAGATGTCTTCATATGTGTGCATAGCCCCCTGGTCCTTTTCTCCATAGGACTTAATATGGATTAAATTTTAGGTTTATTTGTGTGATCTGTTGTTCAGTGTCTATATCAAACACTAGAATATGAAGTCCATGAAGGCAAGAACAATGTTTTTGCTATTGATCTTCAGAAACAGTACAAGTGACTAACATATAATAAACAATTAATATTTGTTGAATAATGAAAAGTAAAAAATAATCTTTGTTACCATTATTTGCACTTAGTTATTGGTAAGTCTGACCCTCATTTCATGTATCTATTGGCCCTGTGCATTTCTTCTATGAATTAGTTTTACTATGGTATGATCATTCTGACTCATTCAAACGCTGTATTCATCTGAAGACAGAGATCAAGTCTCCATTGACATAGGTGAAATTTCAACTGTCTGTTTGGTGTCAAAATGTACAGTTAATCATTAAGAACTGCCACACAGGATAAAAATATCCAGCTGATTGACCTAGTATCTTCAGGTTTGTGTATGTTGTGAAGTAAAATCCTTTCAGTCCTATTCATTGCAAGATTACAGAATCTTATTTCTACAGATCATAAAGATGAGTTATCTGCCATTCTGTATTGGTTAGGTACAGTCTGACTAGATTCCCCAAGTTACATCTGGTAACTTATACTAGGAAGAAATTGAGTCTGGTTCAGGGAACACAGGCTAGGCTCTTATTCCAGCAACTTCTCTGTCAGCTTGTGTGACCCTGGACAAGCACTTCACCTTTGCGCGGCTCTTATTTCTTAACCGAAAAGCAAAGAGTTAGACGCAACTTCAGTGCTTTAACTCTGACATTCTAGGACTGTTAGAACTATTTACATGTAATTATTGAGACTGGATTTTTTCCCCCAAATTCTGAGGAGTTAGATGTCCTAGTCAAGCATGTACGTGGACTTGTATCTGTGTGTTTTTGTGCATGTAACGAAATGTCATCCAAGTTGTAGAAAAGTTTTATTTGAAAATAGCCTGCTTTTTTCCCTAAGAATTAGTTCACTATATAGCTTTCTACTGTTGTATTAAAAATCACCACAAGCTTAGCAGCTTAAAATAATACTCATTTGTTATCTCATAGTTCCTGTGGGTCAGAGTTACAGGCATGGCTCAGTTGGGTTCTCTGCTCAGGGTCTCAAAAGGCTGCAGTCAAGTGTTGGCTGAGGTTGCAGTCTCATCTGAGGCACAGGGTTTTCTTCTCATCTCATGGAGTTGTAGCAAAATTCATTTCCTTGCTACTGTACAGCTCATGGAAGCTTGCTTCTCCAAGGCCAGCAGGTGAGAGGCAGTGTGTCTGCTGCTTCCAGGCTCTCACTTTTTGACCCCTTTTAAAGACCCCAATTATTTGATATTATTATCAAATAATCCTCCATTTGATTAACTTAAAGGGAATTGATTAGGAACTTTAATTACATTTGAAAAACGCCTCCACTTTGCCATTTTATATGGGTTGAAGCAGTTGCAGGTCCAGTTTACACTCAAGGATGGTGATTATACAAGGGTGTGGGGCACTGAGGTTCATCTTAGAATTCTGAATATCACATGCACACATGGTCTACAAAACAATCTGAAATGATTTTTTTTATAAGAGTTCCAGTTTGAACAGTATTCCAAATGGTACTAATATTTCATTTTAACTGTCATTTTGAACATTTTATGAAAGTTATTCATGTTTTAACTTCTTACTAAAAACTAAGAATTTACTTTTAATTGGCCTAATAACTGTAATAAAGATTTTTTTAAGTTATTAACTATAATTATCTCTTAAAACATACTCTCAAATTAAAATGTAAATAACTTAGTTGGAAATATACCTGTTTTTATCAATTCTACATGATGCTACAAGAACAAGACATTTTAAAACACAGACTTAGCAAAAAAGACAATTTATTTGTTTTCACATGAAAGAATAAATACATTTAAAGTACAGAAAAAAAATCTGCAAAATGACTGAATTTTTGTTTATTTTCCCCATGTATTGTGAACATAAAAATTTATTTTGTTGGGGGCCAGTATGTCAGGATATTATATAATCTCACTTGAATTTCATCCTTTATGGTAAAATACCATAAATATAAATAGCATAATAAGCTACATCTAAATTTCATTTCATTCTTCTTAGAAACATTATACGATAATAAAACCACAGCATTTGGAGCAAGACTCCTGGGTTTGAATCTCAGTGTCATCACTAACCCACCCGTTCTGTACCACTGAACATGTTATACATAATTTTGGAGTCTCATTAACTTCATCAATAAAATAAGCATAATAATAGGCACCAGCCTCAATAGGATTATGGAGAAGATTAAATTTGTTAATTACATTTGTTTCTTTATACTTAAGAAAAAGCCTGGCACATGACATTTGTATGTATGTGTGTGTGAAATATATATTTAAATATTTAATCCATATAAACATAAAATTATGCCTTACAATTTTGGACTTGTTTGTGTACCTGATGATAAAGAAATCCCTAAACATGTATTAAAGCACAGAGAGAAAAAACATAATGACTATCGTTTTTCAAAATCCTTAATGCAAAAGGTTCTGAGTCTTGAAGCTGCAGAAAAGGATACATAATTCTACACACTAATGCAACTAACAGTATTCACATAATCATACCACTATGAATGTTTGTTTTTAATGATTAGGGTCAACCTGTACCCAAAGTACTGATGACTCAAACATGACAGAAACACAGAATGTAAGTTTAACAAACTTGAAAATATAAAAACCAAAGTTAGAGCTTGCAGGAAACAGGATAGCAAGTAAAGAGAGAGGGGTTGAAAAGAGGAAGGACAATAGTAGTCTCATTTAATATAATGGCGGCTCTCCATATGCTGCACAGATTGATGGTACAGGAAACCAAAGTTCAAACGAGTCATTTAAATATGGAAATTAACCAAGAGAATAACTTTTTAAAGTACACCTCTATCAAATATTGAGAGGTGTGAGGAAGATTAGTAGGATAATATAATTGCACAGCACTTATTTTTAATAGGTAAGAATCAAAAGCTATTGTCAGAAGTTGATAAGTCAAGAAATAGAAGTATATGCTTACTATTTAAAGATATTTCAGTAATTTGCAAAAGAAATAAAAACCAACATAAAAATCCTTCTGGAAAGTAGGATTATTGGTGGAAACTTGTGGGGACTAGAGCTACTTCTGTACTATTTTTTTGTACCGTGTGTATCTTTATATATACATGCAATACATACATATGTATGTATTATATATATGTGCATATAAAACTATGTATATACATATCAAGCTATCTATATCAATAGTGCTATCCAGAAAGAGAGGCAGAGAAAGACTGAAGAGAGAAAGCAGGGAACATTGTTATGTCTAGGGTATTTATCATAGGCCACCAGCCTAGTGGTGTAGTCAAGGAGCTCATTAATTGTTAATTGCACAGCAGGTATTCATGGTTCAGGCTCCTAAAATTCCTCCTTTGGGCCTAAGGTAGGAATTGACAAGAGGTGGGCCATGATTAGTACACAGTAAGCTGGGATACCTTAAGATAAAGACATCCCAAAGTCGAAACAGATGCCGCCTAGGTCCTGTAGCAAAGCTTAGTGAGTGGAGCCAAACTGACTTCCAGAACCAACTTGACCACTCAGCTGGATGCCTCTGCATAGCAAAACCCACACAGCCATAGCAGAAGTGAGCTGTCTCTTAACAGGTCATATTCTTCCTGCATCCAGACCTCCGAAGAGACTGCTTCTGGTTAAATAACCCTGTGATCCCCTGAGAATCTAAGCACCATAAAAAACAAATCCGCATACCAGTGCCACCACTGCTACTGTATATGTCCTAAACTCAGGTCTCACTCTTCCCTTGGGAGGGTATCTAGGCATCAGGCAGGAGCCAGGAGAGATGCAAGAACACAGAAGCAGGAAGCCTCTTAGTGCCTTGGGAGTCTGCTCACTCTTCCGCTGGGCAGGTCTCTGTGGGTTATCCTTTCTATTTGTGCTCTGGTTCCTGCCATTTCACTGTACTTTCTCTCTCCCACCTCTAATCTCTTTTACTTTATTCTTTAATAAATTTACCAGCAACTGTCCCAATTTAGGAGTGTTCCTTAGTCGGGAAAGCCGTTTCTCCTTGTCATTTCCAGATCACTGTACAATGTCCTGAAGGCCATACCTCAGCCAAAATGATTAATGGGACATTAATATTGCCAAATAAAGGAAGTTTTCTCCCTTAAGAGGCATTTTGTTCCTGACTCCCGATTTTTACTCCTTCAGTACCTATGTTACATGATTTTTGTTTTGAGAAATTTGAATAATCTGTGAGGTTTCAAATCCAACATTGACTAAGCAATCCTAGAGTTTTATTTGGAAGATAATTATGAATCAACTAAGAATTCAAGAATTTATAATATTTTTAACAATTTGACCATAAACCTCTGTTGGATGACTTGGAAATACAAAATTGATCTCCACTTAGAAAACATTTTTGAGGAGGGAATGGTGGTTGATTTTGCTTTTATCATCTTTAGAAAAAAAAAACAGAGCTTTCATAACCATTTGAGTAAAGAAAAACAAAAGTCTGCTTTTATTATTCGGTTAACACTATTTTAGAAGGAAAATTTTCTGTTTGCTGTATCTAATGTCTCAATTAGCTGCTGGGCCATTAGGTTTAAAAACAATTGTACAATTGCCTATTCTCAAATACATTATAAAACTAGTTATAAGATTAGTCTTTCTATTTTCTCCACAGAATTTAAAACATCGGTTTATTTGTCAACTTACTAACCCAAGTAAAGAAGCAACACAATTTAAATTCTGTTTTCAAGAATAAAGAAATACAGAACTCACTTCTACTTTGAGGACAGGATGAAAGAACAAAGTCTACAATTCATAAAAGTCCATTACAAATAAAATATGATGCATACAAATATGAGATCCTCCAGAGGCCAAGAAAGGACTGCAGGAGAATTTGCTTAAGGGATGCAGTTCTCTTAATTAAAGAATTAGGAGAAAAATGAAACTCAACAGTATTGACATGCTTTTGGTATTTAAAAGCATCTTTGGCATGAAAGCTTCATCACTGCCTCATTTACTTTACAATTTCTCAAATATAGACATGGCAACAGCCCAGACTTGAATTGGGAAATTAAAAACTTTTTTTTTTCTTTCTTGAGGGGTTTATTTCAGAGATACTAAAATTGGGTTGTAAAAAAATATACAATACAGTGTGTCCAATGTGGATTTCATCTGCACTCAATGAAACTGACCATATGATAAGGCATCAATAAGCACCAATCAGGAATATACGGTGTGAAATAACCAAAACATTGCTCACTAACTTACTCTGAATCAAGATGGACATTTTTGTTATGTTTCTCTCTCTCTTTTTTTTTCTTTCCTGTAGTCTCTGGAAAACCAAAGGCTAGATTCAAATTTGAAGAAAAGATTGGCAAAATGGGACTAAATTAAGAGTTGCTAAATTAATTAAACAAGGAGGCTAAGAGACTGAGGTGTTTTTAATGCCCTGGCTGCCTAGTTGGCAAACCAAAATCTAAGCCAGTAAATGCCTTAAGGTTACAAAAATCAAAGCCTAAGGACAACCAATCACAAACTAGGCTTTAAGCTATAGCCAATCAATAATTCCCTTGCTTTGCTTCTGCCTTTTCTCTATAAAAGTCTCTCCCCAGCTCCTGTCCGGGGGTGCTCCTAAGCATTTCCAGTTTGGCACTGCCCAATTCAAATAGATTTTTGCTCAAGTAGACCCTTAAAAATTTTAATATACCTCAGTTTATCTTTTAACAGAGTCAATGCTATAAAGTGTAAAACTTCCAGACATGAGGTAGGTTCACACACGGTTTGGGTGGATATTAATGGCCTTCTTATTTATTTATTTATATTTTATTTATTTACTTGTGAATAGGCTCTATGTGACATCCTTCTATTTAAAAAAGAGCAATAAAGCAACTTTTATATTTTAATAACTTACATTTCTATTCAATACACACCAACTGAGTGAACTAATGGGCAGAGCAGGCTCCAGTTCAGGTGTTAGAGATGTGAAGATGAGAACAAAGACAAGAACCTTGCTCACGTTGATATGAATGTCTAACATCAGAGATGGTGTAAATGATTTCCCCAAAACCTCTATAGTCACAACAATAAGAAATTTACTTGTCTTTTGAAATCTGAAGGATAGATGGGAGTAAAATCACAAGAGTTAATCAAGACATTGTAAAAATGGGACTGAACAGTAAATCTGTTCAAGATTTTTCTTCCCCCATACATACCCCTTCCATCTCATTCCCTTTGCATGACAGGCTGGTTATTATCTTTCCAGAACTGTTAACAAAGACAATCTTAAGCTGGCTGCTTTACTCTTTTTCAAACGGCAACAATCTAACGAAGGCATTGATGCAGGCATAAACCCATAAATCAGGTTCCAACTTAAGAAAGAGAATGTCAGACATTTGCTTTCAGGATTACAGTGCTACATGAGAAAGCTGTAGCTGTACCAGTACAGCTTAAGTTTGAAAAGCTTCTCTTTTGCTTACTTCTATATGTTTAATAATTTCACATTCCATTAATATACATTATAATGTATAAATGTATTAAGAATATAAGAAGTTATATTATTGACCCCTACTTTGGATTAATCTTTCTAACACTCTATTTTTACCCTCTGTTTTAAATAATGAGACCATAAGGAGTTAAGTTATTTAAAAATATATTTATAAAGCATTTATAATCTGACAAGCATTAAGTTTAGAGTCAAAAAAATAAGTGTTCTACAGATGCTGAAGTCTAATGAATAAGGGTCAAGGTCATAAAGGGTCAGTGCTATGAGGGAGGAATTTAATGATAGCTAGTGTAATAATTAAATAATAAATAAATTATCTCAACAAAGAAAATCATACACACATGAACAAAACTCTGCATACATTTTTGCATATGAAATAAACTCTCTTTGTATAGAAATCCTAAGCTAATGCTAGAGAAATGCAAGAGAAGTGTTGGTTGTTTACCTAAAATTGACAGCATCTAACAGTCTGGCCTTCTCTTTTTCTAATAAATGCAACTATTTAGGGAATCTGTATTAATCACCCCTAGTTAGTGATTTATTTAGGAATGAGCACGTAGTGAGATTCCTCTTAAGTTATAAAGAAAAACTTCTTGCGGGCTTCTAGAAAAGGTTTCCTTGCTGATAAACAGACACGCATACGCAGATAAAGCTGTTTTTTTCTTCCGTTGAACACTAGTGTCTGCCTGTGCTTCGTAGAACGTGCAGCCATCATGCAGCTACCATGGATGACTGCTGAAGATAAACAGCCTGGGTGAGGAAGGCCTAGCAGAAAGATTGTGTGGTAGGCTGCATGATGGCTCCAAAAGATGCCAACTTCCTAATCCCTGCAACCTTTGAATGTTACCTTATATGACAAAGAAACTTTGCAAATGTGATTCAATTACAGATATTGAGATGGATAGATGATCCTGGATTATCTGAGTAGACCCTAACGGTGATCATAAGTGTCCTTATAAAACAGAGACAAAAGGAGATTTGACCCACAGAGAGGAGAATGCAATGAGATGGAAGCACAGAGGAATTTGAAGATGTTATTCTGCTGGCTTGGAAGATGGAGGAAGGAGTCAGGAGCCAAGGAGCCCAAGGAATGCAGCTCTAGAATCTGGATAAAACCAAGGAGACAAGTTCTTCTCTATGGTCTCAGGAGAGGAGATTGTTCTGCAAGTAACTTCATTTCAGCCAGTGAAACTAATTTCAGACTTCCGGCCTCCGGAACAGTGAAATAATAATTTTGTGTTGTTTTCAGCCACTGGGTTTGTGGTAATTTGTTGGAGCAGCCATAGAAAACTATACAGGTGGAAAGATTTGAATGAGCCATTAAATTTATTCACCTAGGAGCCACTCAACCACAGCACTGCAAAGGACATGTGGGAATTACCTGAGTGGCATAGGTGATTGTTTTCTGTAGTAAATAGTTGACGGATTATCATATTTCCTGACTTTACTGGGTCTTCAGTTTCCATCACACTTAGCCTTAGAGTAAACTCCCCCTTACTTTAAGTTATTTTAGTTTTTTATATTGTCAGAAGTTCTAAGACATTGATCACAGCCAAGGAAAAAAATAAAGCATTTACCACAATTTTATATAATTAATAATAAAAGCTATCTCGATAAAAGGCAACACCATATTTTCAATTGTTCAAGTGAGAGATACTTAGGAGCCATCTTGAATGCTTGAATGCATTTTTGTCTCACACCCACATACAATCTGTCAGTACATCTTTCAGCTCTGCCTTCAATATCTCCAAAATCAGACCACTTGTGTCTCCCCACTTTAAATGCTACCAGTCTAGTGCACACTACTTTATTTTCATCCACACTATACTGTTACCCTTCATCTGTTCTTCCTGATACTACACATACTATTCAGCAAGCAGAATGATCCTTTATCAAATATACAATGGATCATTCCACTCTCCTGCTCAAAACCTTCCAATGTCTTCCCATCTCTCTTGGAATAAAAGCCAAAGTCTCCAAAATTGGCTACAAAGCCCACATGATCTGTGCAGCCTGGATCCCAGAATGAAGAAAACAGAAGCCCAGAGCTGAAACTGACCTACAATGGCCCACAGACCACACGTAACTTAAGAGAGGAAACCACCTTTCTTCTCTGGAAGTCTTAAGGCCATTTGCTATTTGGCAAGATCTAATGAAATGTAGTGAAATATGGCAAAAATATTCCTTTTATCATTCTATATTTACCACCTGACGTTACACTTTAATTTATTTACTTGACTTTTTGGTTCTCTCTCCATAGATAAACTCTATAAATGCAGGACTTTTCTGTTTTGTTCACTGTTGAATCCTCAGTACCTAAAATACATAGTCCCTCCTATTTAATGTTGCATGAATGAGAGACACTTAATTAGAGCTACAGTGCATGTATACAAACAAATGTTACATTAATTATTTCCTGAAAGAACAAATGACTACCCAGATAGTGACCAATACTACCCTCTTTTGTATTCCAGATATTCTTACTTAAATTGAAATGTTCATTTAATCTTTGTTGAATAAATGAATGATTTCTTACAAAGTAGACACATAAATCACATATAAAGCAAATAAGAATAAGAACTCTGTTGCTTTGGACTGAATGTCTGTGTGCACCTAAAATTCACAGTTGGTATTTAGAGGTGGGGCCTTTAGAAGAGAATTAGGTCATGAGGGTGTAATCCTCATGAATGAGATTAGTGTCCTTGTAAGAAGAGATTCGAGAGATGATCTCTCTCCCTGCCTTGTGAGGCAGCAAGAAGACAGCATTCTGTAAACCAGGAAGAGAGCCCTCATCAAGGTCCCAATCATGCTAAGCACTCGGACCTCAGACTTCCAGTCTCCAGAACTGTGAGAAGTAAATGTCTGTTGTTTAAGCCACCTGGTCTATGGCACTTTTGTTATAGTATCCCAAACCAACTAAGATATCTGTGAAGGAGGTATTATTGATCTCATTTTAAAATACTAGAATTTAACTGCCATAGTCAAGATCATGTAGAGTGGCTGATATGGGATCCCATTCTTGAAATCTCTGGCCTCAAATTCTGTGTTTACTGCTCTCACATCAAAAGGAAGCATCACAACCAGAAAGTTCAACAAAATGTTGGAAATCTCCATAATGAGCTATAGGCAACACAACCAAAAGAAACCGGAACACTTAGTATTTCTTTATCTTGTAAAAACTGATTTTATTTCTCTCAGACTAACATGTAGTTTTGTCCTCCATATTTCAATATGAAAAAAGGAAAAACATACTGAAAAACATACTGTTTCAAAGGTATACACAATTATCAAAGTTTTGGAGGAGAAGGGATCTAGTATTTGGCAAGAGACTTAGTTTAGGCCCCGCAGACAAGGAAAAAACAAAAAGGCTGAAAAAAGGTAAGTTTGAAGAATATTAAATCATGTCACATAAATTTTATGTATTCATCCTTGCTCCCTCATCAGGTTAAGAACATTCTATGAGAATTTATAAAATCTAACATTAAAATGAAAGGAAGGGCTTCCCTGGTGGCGCAGTGGTTGAGAGTCCGCCTGCCGATGCAGGGGACATGGGTTCGTGCCCCGGTCCGGGAAGATCCCACATGCCGCGGAGTGGCTGGGCCCGTGAGCCATGGCCGCTAAGCCTGCGCGTCCGGAGCCCGTGCTCCGCAACGGGAGAGGCCGCAATAGTGAGAAGCCCGCGTACCGCAAAAAAATAAAAATAAAAAAAAAGAAAAAGTGGAAAAAAAAAAATGAAAGGAATTATTCCATCTTATGCCTGGCAGTGACTTTAAGAACCTCCTTGCTCCAAAGTTAGCATATATTGAAGGTATATATTAATTTTCAAAATCTTAGAAAAATTTGCTCATAATTTAAGTTACTTCAGAATGTTTTGAGATATGACTCTAGTTCCTTTTGGTAATGAGAATAAGCACACAAGTCACAAGGGTGACTGCTAAGGACTTTTTCAGCCACATCAAGGTGAGACACCGAGTTAGAGAAATCTTAGTACTAATCTAGTCGGAATGGTCCACATTCGTAATAACAGTATGGAATCAATATTGAGATGAATCGTTTTTTCTGCAATTCTATTGTGATTGCTCAGTGATATGCATTTTGTAAACAAACAATTTAAAAAGTGATAGATTCTCACTGATTTTTCCATCACTTATGGCATGTTCTGTAATAACTATCAAGTTGATATGTATCCAGGAATCTACGAAACTCAACGTTGTTGCAAAATATGTGAAACGTTTGACCAGAATTTGGGTGTCTTGATCGTAAATGGTCCATACCTCATTTTTATTTGGAGTATTTCAGGAAACACTGCCCAGAAAACATTTTTTTTTTCTGTTTTCCCATGTTTATCTCGAGAGAGTTAGAAAGATATCGGGCAGGCTAAACCTCAAATGAATTTGATAATGTTCAGTGGTTATAAATACAAAGAGATGTTCATCTATTGAAAACACAGGAAGAAAAAAATCCCATTAAGATAAAGCATCTAATTTGAAAGTGGCAGAAAGACAGGGAGAAAAAGTCACATTATCGGGTGGCTACAAGCTAAAGTATAATAACCATTAAAAACAATTACTTTATGCGGTTTTATTCCCTATTTTGGAAAATGACTGTAAATCAAGTCAACCTAAAAGCATTGTTTTCTGGAAAACATTTGCATTTTTAACTGAGAAACAGTTGAACTCTTAAAAATGCTTTAGATATCAATTTGTTTTTATTTTATGTATTTATTTACCTGGACATTTTATTACCTTATTATAAAATTCTAAATATTTATAGTATGAAAGGACCTCAGAGATTGTTTAACCTAAACCTCTCTTTTATAAAGATAGAGAAATATGCTCAGATTGTTTAAGAGGTAAATTATGAAATTAGAATGTATCATAAATGAGATGAACTTTAATTGTTGTCTTCTGATTTAAGGCCAGTGTTATTTTCATTTTACTTTACCAACTACTTTTAATGTGTGTACCGTAAACAATAAATTGCATTTGCATTTACTAATCCTAAATGAATAAACAATAATGGAGAAGAGGTTTTGTAACACCGTGTGAGTTTAGTGAATGATTTTTTCATCTATTTATCTCCGTTAAGAATAAATAAAATATCAATGAAAAGAAGACATTTTAGTTAGATGAATTTTACTTAATAAATTTATGATTATTTAATATACCTGGAAAAGAGGAAAATTAGTTTAATTGTTGTAAGTCTTTACAAAATACATTGTTAAAAGTCTTTAACCATTGTTGAAAATCCTGTATTGTATGAATATATTGTATTCATATATTCATATATTGTATGAATATATTGCCTTAGTGACAAGTATATGGAGCATTCTTGCATGGGTTTCTGGGTTATCATTTTTATCTATTAAAGTATAGAATATTTAGTAAAAATATATATCTTTATATTTTTGTGCCATAAACTGTATTTTACTAAAAACAAAGTGCATCAAGCAATTCTGGATGTTTGAAGATCTGAACGACCCTTTCATTTATATAATTAAAGATATAAAATTAGTTTTGTTGCTATAAAAGAGCATGAATCACAACATATAAGCTCCAATTTCACACAAGCTATAGGTGACTTCCAAATTCATTGAGAATTGAACTGACTACCTTTACTGCACAGAGAAATTACAAGGCAAATCAACCATAATCATAGTAAGAGAAGAAATAGTTGCTCAAGTATTTGTGATAAGCCAAAACAACAGTCCCAGCTCCACCAGCTTGACTAAGAGATACTTTCTCTTAGGTTCACTTCAAAACAAAAATATCTTATTACCATATGATTTCATTACTAGGAGTTACAGATTAGAAGTTTAACTTCTATTTATTATGATGAACAATGATGAACTTGAGTGAAACCGAATGCCTCCTTTAATCTATTCTGGTTATTTGCTTCTCTTTTCTGAGTGTACTTCTGCATTTCTCCTGTATTGATCAATTACAACTATTCCTTTCTGTGTGACTGCACAGCCTTCATACACTTTCAATAAAGAGCTTATTTGTTTACATCACTCTCTTTTTCATTAGTATGGTAGTCAGGATGGCTCCTCAATATATCCCACTATCCTAATTCCTGAGTCCTACAAATATGCTACTTTACATGGCAAAAGAGCTTGGCAGATATGAAGTTATGAACCTTCTGATATAGAGATCACCTGTATTATCTTTACCTAGATGGGCTCACTGTAATCACATGAGCCCTTAATACAGAGATCTTTCTGTATGAAGAGATGCAGCAGAAGTTAAAGAGATATGAAGTAGGAGAGGAGCTTTATATACACCTGTAGAAATACAGGTGGCCTTGAGGAGCCGAGAGAGGCCTCTAGCTGACAGCCAGCTAGAAATGTTGACCTCAGGCCTAAAGCCCCCAGAAACTCCATCCTGTCAACAATCTGAATGAACCTGAAAAAGGAGTCTCCCCAACAGTCTCCAGACAAAAGTTCAGGCAGGCAAATGCCTTGTAAGACCCAGAGGAAAGGAACTCATAAAGCTAACACACACTTCTCACCCACAGAACTGAGAATGGATAAACGTGTGCTGTTTTAAGCCAGTGGAAGTGTGGTAATTTGTTATGCTAGCATGGAAAATCAGATTTAGTTTTACAAATAAACTAGATTTACTTCTTCATAGCAGAGATAATTTTTTACTCATAATGATATCCTTGGTTTCTTCCATTGCCTTTCACATAGGAGATGATCAATAAAGTTTATTGATTGAATACAATGCTCTATTATCTTCCATCCTTGATCTTATATTGATTTATTTATAATCTATCTATTTTCAAGAGGATATAAGGTGAGTTATAATAAAAGCAATGTAAAATAAGACCCAAAGACAGAGACAAACAAAACAAACTAAGATATAAAAGTGGGATTAAAAGAACAGCATATCCCTAACTTGATAGACCCAGTAATAATATTTGAAGCTAAATTTAGCACTGTGCATCCCATGAGGCAACACAAAAGAAAACAATTTTTACACAGTTCTCACCATCTCAAATTATGAAACTATCCAATACATCAAGAAACATGCTTTTTTATTTTACACAGCATCTGTACATAAAGAGCACAGAACATCATAATGAAAATCATCTTTTGTAATGCATGGCTGAGGGATTACATATACTTCTATTCCTTTTGTCAGCCCCTAGTTATGGATAGACATATTATTTAAGTTTTTTTTTTTTTAAATAAGCACATCTTAGATAAGAAAGAGTGATAAAGCTTACCAAAACTAACAACCAGATTATGCTTAGGAAATCCTTGGACATGTGAACATGTCTATTGCCACTTCCCTTCAAGGCTGACTCTCTGGGCAGGAAGAGAAATCAGCTGCTTGCTCAGGTCCCAACCTGTCAACATTGACCAACAGAATAATCTGCTGTTTCTCAGTCTAAGACTCCTTATAGATGGTGATTATTAAGGACAGGTCCTCATGGCAACATAAACACACAGCTATGTGAATGATTATGTCCACTAAACTTGGACCACACATAGGAGAAACAATAAGTTCATGCCTTATGCAGATGACTGAAAATGTACTTGCTCAACTTACTTTGTTTGAAGACAAAGTTAAATTATTTCATCCCCAAATGTATTATTTTCTGTTCCCAAATCACTTCCAGGTTCTTCAAATTACTTACTTAAATAACATTGTTATCACAGGTAGGGACCCTACCTCCAGGTATGTGAGATCAGATATAAGTAGATCAGCCTCTGCAGAGCTCACAGTTTAATAGTCAAATTCCAAACACGGTCTTCACTTACTCCACTTCTGAGGTAGCAAGGACTTAAATATCGTGCTGTTTCACCTGTTTTAAATCGTTTCCTTCTTCTTAAAGTGTTGTTGATCTTTTCATGTTCTCCGAAGTCACAGAATTTACCTCTTTTATTTCAATTATTTAATTTTACAGTATTTCCCATCCTCCATTAGAATAGAATATGGTAATAATGCCCATTCACTTAGGTCAGTGCTGCTTAAACTTTTTGACTGATAAACCCCTAATAATGAAGTACAGTGAATTTGAGTCCCCACAATATTGGGGACACAGCTCAAGAGGGCTTACATGAGAAAAATTGTTTCATTTCTTAGTATTTTTAAAATTGTGGGACTATATAGAACATTATTTTCCCTAAATATTTGAGTAATGTCAAAAAAAATAAATTTTAAAAAGATGTACCATTTGAGCTACAGTAATCAAGACAGTATGGTACTGGCACAAAAACAGAAATATAGATCAATGGAACAGGATAGAAAGTCCAGAGATAAACCCACAAATCTGTAAGCATTTGATTTATAATAAAGTTACTGCTGAAGTACCTGGGGAAAGGTCTACCATCCCAACAAATAGCACTTGATCAATTAGACATCGACCTCAAAAAATAAAATGAATCTTGTCCATCCCAATCCCTACTTCACAGTGTACACAAAAAATGAATTTCAGATAAAATGCAGACCTGAATGTTAATGGCAAACAATAAAGCCTCTAGAAGATGACAAAGGAACTTGTCTTCATGATCTTGTGTTAGGCAGAGGTTTTTCTTTTTAAAACAGGATTTAAAAAACACTAACTATAAAAGAAGAGATTGATAAGTTAAAGTTCATTAAAATGAAAAACTTCTGTTTATCAAAAGACAACTAGAAGAGAATGAAAAGACAAGGTTCAGAGTAAGAGAAGATATCTGTAATATGTATATCTGACAAAGGACACACATCCAGACTATATAAAGAAACACCTACAGGTCAACAACTGGAAAATGGCAATAAACTTTAAAATGCTCATCACAAAAGAGAATATCTAATTGGAAAATAAACCCATGAAAAGATGCTTAACTTCACTAGTCATTAAAGAAATGCAAATAAATGTCACAATGGGCTACCATGCCATGCATACTAGAAAAACTAAAATGAAAAAGATAATACTAAGAGTTGTCAAGGATTAGAGCAATTGGAACTCACATATACTGATATTAAGAATAGTAATTGATACAATATCTTTGGAAATTATTTGGCATTATCTACTGAAATTGAACATAAGCACATCAGAAATACCACTCTTTAGTATATTTCCAACAGAAATATTAATACTTAGACATGTAAAGCAAAACATGTTCTAGAATGTACACATGGTAACCACTATTCATAATGACTCTAAACTGGAAATAACTCAAATTCCATCTATAGTAGAGTAGCTAAAAAAAATTAAGTTGTGATATATTCACCCACAGGAATATTATAAAGCAATGAAAAGTTTTTAAATAATCTGCAGCTTCACAGAGATGCACCACAACATGAATGAAGAAGTGAAAGAAGATATACCACATGATTCTATTTATATTGGGTTGGACAAAAAGTTCATTTGGGTTTTTCCATAACATCTTACAGAAAAACTTGAACAAACTTTTTGGCCAATCCTACACATTGTTTAAAAACAGTCACAACTACTCTCTTGTATTAGAAATCATGATAGTGGTTGCCCTGGAGGGGTAGGGAGTAGAAGGAGGGATGAGGAGACCTCTGTGGTCTGGTAATGCTTTGTTTCTTGGAGGGTGCCACTTACATGGGTATGTTCACTTTCTGAAAATTCACCTAGATGTATACTTATGATTTCTTCACCTTTTTATATGTAGGTTTTATTGCAGTAAAACATTTGATTTTAAAATTAGCTTGAAAAATAAGCTTATGGTCCCAAAAGGGTTGGTGAACTCCCATTGCTTTTATTTTTCCCTCTCTGTCCTCTCACCACTTGGCCTTGAACATAAGCAGAGTCACAGAAAGGTACATCAGAGTGCAGTAAATAAAGCCACAGCTTGCTGGCTGGAGGACCACAAAGTGGAGCACCAGGTAACTGAAAAACACCATGGGATCATATGTATATGTATAACTGATTCACTTTGTTGTAAAGGAGAAACTAACACACTATTGTAAAACAGTTATACTCCAATAAAGATGTTAAAAAATTAAAAAAAAAAATAAAAAAAAAGATGTACCATTTGATTCTTTACATGTTCCCTTGTACACCCAATTTGTATGGCATACATGTAAATTCAGGTATAAACAAATAAATGAATCAATAATCAATCAGTCAATCAATAAACTAGATTCATATGGAGGAATGTAACTAATATTTGTGTGCAGAGGGTAAAACCATTACTTGCAACTTTAGCTGTTTAATTAGAGTGATGGGAAAGTGACAAAGGAACATTGGTATGGTAAATAGCTGCTTTAATATTTACTTCTGGTTATGTGGGCTTTACTCCAATGATTTTGAAACATGTCAGACATGGAAATATGTCATTTCTAAGGCAACCTTCATGTTAAAAAGCTCTACTGCCATAGTTGTCATTTCCTACAGCACAGTTCTAAAGCAAGCAGAATTAAAGAATACATGCATGAATGAATGCAATGATCCAAAATGTCAGGCCGAAAAAATGATTCCTAAAAGTAACAAAATATTTGAAAGCACAGAAAATGGCAGTCTGATGTTTTTTTCTTTAATTTGGGGGTTGTAGCATTAAAAATAAAACAAAATTAAAGTAATGAAAACATATCTCATGAAATTAATTTTTTCATCACTACTAAATCAAATAGCTTTATTTATTTATTTGTTTGTTTGCTTATTTTATTTACTTATTATTTTGGGTGGTAGTTCTTAATAGAGTTTTATCCTGGTACAGAAAGTAACTGCTTGTTCCCTAAAATAGATATGTTACCTCTCCTGAAAAGTTAAACTTAAGAACACATTACAGGTTCCAATAGCAATATATTCTGAAAGATCCATCACTCAACAAGGAAGCCTATTTGCCAAATTACAGTTCCATTGGTTCCAATTATAGTACAGATATGTTCCTTGCCAAGCCATGCATTCAATTTTCAACAATGATAAAGGGATATGTTAGGTAAGTTGAAACAGAATTTTTACAGCCTGGATTTTTAAATGCACTTTTGCATTCTGCTTGTGTGCACTCATTCATTTTATATTTTTGACTCAACTGTCATAATTTTCAGACAATATTTACTTTTTGCTATCACACAATAAAATTAAAATACCTAGATAAACTCCAAGGGAGACCCATTTCCCATGAATGTGATACCTCCTTTTGAAGAAATCAAGCAATGAAAAATAAAAAAAACAATATATACATATCTGTATAGTCTGAGAGGCTTACCATATTGAACAAATATAATAATGTTTTATATTACTATTATTGAAAGGCATTTTTACTAACCATATACATTTAATTTCTGATTTGCATTACAGAACTTTGCATATTAGAGCAGCGAAGATAGAGACCAGGGGTTTCTTGAAGTCAGAGCTATTTTAATCATCATTTTTGTCCACTTCATTGGTTGAAAAGTACCTAGCAACTTTCTAAAGGTTTAGTTTCTTCTTCTGTAAACTGAAGATTATAGAGAATGTAACTCATTACATTATTAAGGGAATTAGTTAATGCACACAATGACATTGCAGAATATTGGATACATTGTAAATGTCAATAAATCTTGATCACTAATATTTTATGACTTTTTGTTTTAATATTTTATTTACATTTTATTATTATTATCAACACTTTATGGTTTATTATTATAATAATTCACAAAGTAATGTGAATTACGTCTGGGTAGAAGTACTGTCATCACGATCATCAACAATAGATAACTGTTGAGAATCTATTAACTGCAGAGTATTTCAGACTATTGCCTATTTTTTTAATCTATGAGTTATAATTGTCAGAAATCTGAAATCTGTGTGCTTTGAACACCAGAATGGATATGACAAAGAACTTGCCTGGGAGGCATGACACCAAGATGCTAATTCCAGCCATCCCACAAACTAGTTGTGTGATTATGAAAAAAAGTTTACCATCTCTAGAATTTATCTAGAGATAAATTTTAAAAAAGTAATTGAATGAAGAGATCTCTTTAGAAATATATGTATGAAGCTTCTGGCAAGGTCAAGATTGTTTGTAAGGGAAGACTGGCTGGTTTACTGAATGTAAAATTCACATTTTAATTGGTAAATAAACCTCAAATAGCCAGAATAGAACATTCTCACCCTGAAGACCACAGACCTGATTAGGTAATTCATCAGGTTGCTTGGTAGGTCTGATGATTGTAGACAATAATAGCTAGTTTTGATAGCTGAGAACAGGTATGTCAGAAATAACACTAATCTCAAGAAGACAATATTTGTACACGAATGTTTTTTTACACACTGCAGTGGGCACTTCTTATATTTGCACTGCTCTAATTCATCTCCGTCACAATTGATAACTTTTCCCATTAGAGTTATTAATCCAATCAAGGAGCTGATAATCAAATTTTGACAGCCTGGCCCCCATTTTCTCTCATCTAGGAAACTTAGTATATTTCCACTGTGTTGATTTTATGTACCTCTGAAGGGATAATCTTTTATTCACTGCACTATTAGCCGCGTATATTGGCTATAATCTCTAAAAAACTTCAAGTTTAAAGGTTTACAGTTCTAGGGCTTCCCTGGTTGCTCAGTGGTTAGGAATCCGCCTGACAATGCAGGAGACACGGGTTCGAGCCCTGGTCCGGGAAGATCCCACGTGCCATGGAGCAACTAAGCCCGTGTGCCACAGCTACTGAGCCTGCCATCTACAGCCTGCAAGCCACAACTACTGAGCCCACGTGCCACAACTACTGAAGCCCGTGTGCCTAGAGCCCGTGCTCCGCAACAAGAGAAGCCACCGCAATGAGAAGCTCCGCAATGAATAGCAGCCCCTGCTCACTACAACTAGAGAAAGCCCATGCGCAGCAACAAAGACCCAGTGCAGCAAAATATAAATAAAATAAGTAAATTTTTTAAAAAGTTTACAATTCTAAATGTTTCCATTCCATCTTTGATAGTCTGGGTCAATAGCCGATTTATCTTCTGATAAACTCAAGAAAATAAAACCCACTTATGAAAATTAAAAATTTCAATGAGAAGATATAATTTGTGACTGTTTAATCCTTCTTACTGGTTTCCCTGTCAGCACTCAGAGCAAGGGTTTTCACATCCAAGAGCCAGTCTGTAGGAAATAAAGGAATGCCCTAATAACTAGAGTTTAAACATTCTCCAAGCATTGTTTTTCTCAATAAAATTAGTAATAATTAAAAGAGAATATTTAATTGCTCAGAAATATTCCATGAGCATAGTTTTTTTTTGCCCTTTACATACATCCAGTCTCAAAACGTTACCTCCTGCATTGAATTTACTTGCTTCAAGTATCAATAGCTCCTCATAGAATTAATTTGTGATATAATGCATATATCCTAAATAAAATCAGCTGTCCATTTTCTTCAGGTGCTAATATTGTCTCTGCTTAGTATTCTAATTCGACTGTTACTTATTAACTACTTTTTATTATAAAATATTAAAATCTTATGTCAAAAATGCAAGCAATTAATCTCTGTCATTCTTTTTTTTTTTTTTTTTTTTTTTTGTAATGCGGGCCTCCCTCTGCTGTGGCCCCTCCCGTTGCGGAGGACATGCTCCGGATGCGCAGGCTCAGCAGCACAGGCTCCGGATGCGCAGGCTCAGCAGCCATGGCTCACGGGCCCAGCCGCTCCGCGGCATGTGGGATCCTCCCAGACCGGGGCGCGAACCCGGTTCCCCTGCATCGGCAGGCGGACGCGCAACCGCTGCGCCACCAGGGAAGCCCTGTCATTCTTTTTAACTGCTGCATTATATTTCACTGCACAGAAAGTAGCAGAACTGATTTAACCAGTCTTCTATAATGGACAGTAGACTGTTTCTAATTTTTTGCTTTCATAAACAATGCTGCAATAAATATCTTTGTGGATTATCACTGTGTACTTGTGTGAGTATATCAATACTGATTATGGGGGGGAAAACCCTAAAAGTAGAATTGCTGGGTATAAAAAATTACATTTTAGTCTTGATATATAAAGTCAAATTTTTCTCAATGTATCATCACCTAATTCTCATACCAATAGCATATGTGGATACAAACACTAACCAACTCAGTGTCCTTTTTAAATGCACCCAAACATGGCACCTTTCACCCATATTTTAATCTTTCAACCTTCTGAATAATTAAAGAGAACTAGGGGAGAAAAAGATGTCCCTGTCATTTTTCTCCATGTATTTCCTTTCTTCATGTCTTATTTATTTCTTCCCCTCTCCCCAAATTTGTTATACCCTAAAAAATCTCTAAGTCCATGAAATGAAAGAAATCATTTCTTAATTCTTTTAGAAAAGCTACTGCATAGATACTTCCTTTGAAATTCAGCTGATTTCTTTCTGACAATAGCTTTTCCATCTTTATCACAAGCAGCACTCTCATTCAACCTAAAGTTTCTTTTCAAAATATTGGAAATGAAATACTTTTTAAAAAGAAAAGAAGAAACTAAAACTAAGAATTGTATAATTTTGTAGGCTAACATTGTATCTGACAACATTTTTTGGAGTTGGGTTAATACCTTATCACTGGGTCCCATTGATTTTACTGCCTTTCTTTTGTTCTAAAAAGTGTACCATGGAATAAAACTTTTAATGAAATGTTGTGTCCGAAGTCTAATACTTATTGAGAAAACTGGAGTTGCCCTCGGGTATCACACCACCCAGGGTGGGAATTCTTCACAATTGGTAACACGGTGTTTCACTAACAAATGATTCTCTTTTTACAGACACAAGAAGTCTATATAGAGATTTAAAATGAAGGAAGAATAGTATAAATAAATAAAATCCATAACAGGCTCTTTTAATTTGCCCCAGAGTCAAACTTATGAATCTACATATGGGATAAAGAGAGATATATGTAGCATTTAGGAGAAAACCAGTAAAAGAGAAATATTATTCACTAATGTGTAGTCAAACAAATGTCAAGACCTGTATACACTTTCTCCCAATCACTGCTAACTGATACAAATACAGATAGAAAACATGCGATTTCAGAAGTACAGGGGCATATCAAAAGAAAAAATACAGCCCACCATTCTCACTATTATCCATGCTTATTTTTACAAACACGCACAACATCTATTAAAGTTCCAGAAAAAAATTATGTGAATAAATTACAGGTTTACCAAACAGGACTGTGAAAAAAGAAACGTCTCTGTGGCAAAAGAAAGGGAAATGACATATTCACTGAGAATTAAAAAGGAAAAAAATGTGTGGTTGTTTTAAAAGGAGAGGAATAATGGAAGTTTGGATCTTTCCCAGATGTCTGGAGAAAATGTTTCCACAAATCCCAAAGGACTCTAAAGCTGTTGGCTGAAGTTCCAGTGTCTCCCATTTGTCAATAAGCCTTTCGGGTATTTATGCATTCCTAAACAGACATCCCTATGATACTGTCTTCAAACAAGGGAAGGCTATCCCGGAATTTTGACAAGTAGGAATGATTCTTAAACACAAAAGACTCCAAAGTCGGTTACTCCATTAATACACTGCTGCTCTGGGCAGAGGACAGCTGAGTCCAAAACAGCCTTGAGAATACACTGCTTCTTCCAGTCACCTGCTGTACCTACATTTTCAAATCTCTCTTTGTCACATAAGAAGCATGTGTGGCAAATGTGAACCAATTTCAACTGCAAACTCCATTTGGCCTCCTTCCCATAAAAGTGGGTGCAAGATCCAGCTTTGGATATTGAAATTTAGCATATTTATACTTTTTGCTTTTTTTTTTAGTTTTTATTTTGCTTGTGTTTTATGTAGATAATGTTATACTTTATATATGGTATGCAATCCTCAGCCTTCTGTCCCTCTATCCTAGTGCAAGGTGTTTGTTTTTTTTAATACTGTCTTGACTTTTCCCTTCTTAATATTCTGAACTTGGAGGGAAGATCTTTAGCTTTCACAGTGTCTTCTTCCAAGCTCAAGGGCAATCTTCACACTGATTATGAAAGAACTAAGGACTCTCACAATTATATGCACTGGAATGATAAACAGCAATTTTAAAAATTGGTGAAAATCAAACACAAATGGGTGGGAGGAATTGGGAGATCGGGATTGACACATATACACTATTGATACTATGCATAAAATAGATAACTAGTCAGAACATACTGTATAGCACAGGGAACTCTAAGTGCTCTGTGGTGACCTAAATGGGAAGGAAATCCAAAAAAGAGGGCATATATGTATACACATAGCTGATTCACTTTGCGGTATAGCAGAAACTAACACAACATTGTAAGGCAACTATACTCCAATAAAAATTAATTTAAAAAATAAATAAAAATAAGACACAAATGCAACATGCTCTATTTTCAGACCTAAATATTAGTTTTGGGCTTGCTACTCATTTTGCCAAGTAACCTTCATAAAATCCTTATCTTGCTTTAAGCTCAGTTTTCTCATCTGCAAAATCAAGTTAAATGCGATTGCATTGCCCATCTCACTGTGCTTTGTGTGTACTCATTCCATCCTCCATTCATAAATCTATTTATTACTTTATTTATTTATTTAATGAGTGTCTACTGTGTGGAAGACACATGTGCTGTGAGGATGAGGTTCACAAAAAATAAAACATATAAAACTACCTCCAAAAGTGAAAACAGTTATGCATGTATCAGATATTGCTATTACCACAACTACCACTTCTTTACTGCAGGTATAACTATAACCATCACTGTGCAACTACTGAAAAAAAAGGAATTCCATCATCTTCAAAGTAGGGCTTTTATAAATGTGTGTGTGTGTGTGTATATGTATATATATATGCATTTTACATATACATACACATACACACACACTAGTGAAAGCAGATGCACTGTATCATTCCTTACACAGTCAGACTCTACTTCAGGCAATATAATAGGATCAGCTCATAGTTTCAGGGCAACTAGGCAACCCATAATGGCCTCCCCGTCTTCACCGTTAACCACTCACAGTAATGCTGTTACAGTAAAATGTTTCTGTCAGGAATAGCAACTGGGAGAGATGTCACAGAGTTGTACTGACCACCTTTCTCTTCTCTCTCTTCCTACCTGCCACATTCACAGACACATCTGGTCTTGGCAGCTGCTCACTTGCACATCTCACATGGTGACCAATAAAAAGGTCTTATCTGTCTCATAGTTACTGTGCACCTCTGACCTCTGTTCAGAAATAAAAATAACCAGAGTCTAGTGATATAGAATATAGTCAGCAGTCAGACATAGTTTTGTACTCTTATTTGATGAGAGAACACTTGAATGCCTATTATGAGATTTTATGTTATAATTGATTTTTCATTATATACTCCTGTGCTAACATTGGTACAAAAAGGCAAGGTCAATTCTTTCTGCATATTTGGGCCATTCACTCTTCCTCATCCATTTGAGGCTATTTTGCAAAGAACATTGATTTCTTAAAAGATTGATTTTGTTCTCGATAAGGTAAGCACATACACAATTAAAATCGCATTTTAGTATTGTAGAAGTATGGAGGTATTGATAACTAATATGAAGTAGAATACATAGCTGTCTTCCAGTTTTGTTGGATTAGAAATGGATTTTCAAGATAGAAAGTCGTACCAGGTATTTTATAAAAACTCGGTGTGAGACATTTTAAAACGTATAAACTAACACTTAAAAAAAAGGTATGCCTACATTCTTTACCTGAAATGGAAATGAATGACCGATAACATCCTTATTTTCTACATTTACATAACTAGCTAGTATATATCTTTATACTAGTATATCTCTATATACCTTCTCTTACGTGCTTTATATATAAAAGCATGACAAAAATATAAACCGAAAAGGGTCAGAGCCAGACAATAAAAATAAAGTCAAAGCCACCAAAAATGTCTAAGGATGGGATTCAAAGGCACAATTCCACTGACCTTGGAAAAAGAAATTTTGTCGCATTTATGTTGAAGTTCAGGAGCAAATGTGAAAAGTGTGGGATGTAATTTTATGAAATATAAAATTTCTTGTCAGCTATGTTGCTTTCTGTGCAGAAAAAACATTCTTAGGAACTATAATACATACATATATATGTATATATATGTGTGTGTGTGTTTTTGTTGGATTAGAAATGGATTTTCAAGATAGAAAGTCGTACCAGGTATTTTATAAAAACTCGGTGTGAGACATTTTAAAACGTATAAACTAACACTTAAAAAAAAGGTATGCCTACATTCTTTACCTGAAATGGAAATGAATGACCGATAACATCCTTATTTTCTACATTTACATAACTAGCTAGTATATATCTTTATACTAGTATATCTCTATATACCTTCTCTTACGTGCTTTATATATAAAAGCATGACAAAAATATAAACCGAAAAGGGTCAGAGCCAGACAATAAAAATAAAGTCAAAGCCACCAAAAATGTCTAAGGATGGGATTCAAAGGCACAATTCCACTGACCTTGGAAAAAGAAATTTTGTCGCATTTATGTTGAAGTTCAGGAGCAAATGTGAAAAGTGTGGGATGTAATTTTATGAAATATAAAATTTCTTGTCAGCTATGTTGCTTTCTGTGCAGAAAAAACATTCTTAGGAACTATAATACATACATATATATGTATATATATGTGTGTGTGTGTATATATATATATATATACACACATATAAATAAACACACACACACACATACACAGACATACCTATATATAAAAAAGATGCATCTTTTAGTCTGTCAGTGGTCCTGAATGACACATGGTGGTTGAAGATAAACAGCTGTATGATGACTACCAGTGATGATTGGATGTGTCCTCTCCATGATCACTGTCTTCTACACAAGCTACACAGTTTGCAATCTCTGCAGGTAAAACTTTTCTGGACTCGAGACTGGGACAGGATTATGAAAAGGTGCTTCAAAGAAGAGGCAATGTAGGGCAGAACTTCCATCGTTAGGCAATTCAGTCCAGGTAACTATCCTGATTCTTACACATAGCTTCACAGGGCTAACCTAGATTGTGTCTCTCATGCACTATTCATGTAGGTTACTGCAGCTAATAATTAGAAATTTGAAGAAGAGAGAGGATGAAATCCTGAAAATGGAAGTGTACAACATGTGGACAAGGGATATTGTGTGTGTGTGTGTGTGTATATATATATATCTCTATATATATATATATCTTTTTTTTTTCCCAGATTGGAAAAATAATACCTAAATTCCTCTTTGGTTCACCTTCACTTTATACTGCCATTAGTATGGTTATTCCAAAACTCAACTATGATGGTTATTCCAAAATACAACTATTGATCACGGAATTTCAAAATTTCAAAAAAGAAGC
>NC_041222.1:52881623-52892068 GCF_002837175.3 Physeter macrocephalus
TGTGTGTATATATATATATATATACACACATATAAATAAACACACACACACACATACACAGACATACCTATATATAAAAAAGATGCATCTTTTAGTCTGTCAGTGGTCCTGAATGACACATGGTGGTTGAAGATAAACAGCTGTATCATGACTACCAGTGATGATTGGATGTGTCCTCTCCATGATCACTGTCTTCTACACAAGCTACACAGTTTGCAATCTCTGCAGGTAAAACTTTTCTGGACTCGAGACTGGGACAGGATTATGAAAAGGTGCTTCAAAGAAGAGGCAATGTAGGGCAGAACTTCCATCGTTAGGCAATTCAGTCCAGGTAACTATCCTGATTCTTACACATAGCTTCACAGGGCTAACCTAGATTGTGTCTCTCATGCACTATTCATGTAGGTTACTGCAGCTAATAATTAGAAATTTGAAGAAGAGAGAGGATGAAATCCTGAAAATGGAAGTGTACAACATGTGGACAAGGGATATTGTGTGTGTGTGTGTGTGTATATATATATATCTCTATATATATATATATCTTTTTTTTTTCCCAGATTGGAAAAATAATACCTAAATTCCTCTTTGGTTCACCTTCACTTTATACTGCCATTAGTATGGTTATTCCAAAACTCAACTATGATGGTTATTCCAAAATACAACTATTGATCACGGAATTTCAAAATTTCAAAAAAGAAGCTCTAAATTAAATTGAAGTAGTCATTTCTTAGCAAGAGATACATAGCCATCTCTTTCTAGCTACTGTGTTAGAGTCCTATATCAACTCCCACCACATCCACACACATAAGCCATCTAAATCTAGTCCCGGGTAGCAGAACATGCCATTCTGATGCATTTGCAAGCATTGCTCCAACTGCTTTCAATGTGTTTTCACCAGTTTTCTCTGTATGTTGAATTCCAGGCACCATTCAAAATTCAGCTAAATTAACATTCCCCACTGGAAGCCTTCCATAATAGTTTTCCTTCCTATGCAGACAGAGACTTATAAGTTATGCAAGGACTATTTTGATAGATGCCATAAGAAAGATATAGGGAAAATCTGGTGATTCAGATTAGACAGGCCATTTCTCACTCCAGTGGTTTCCTGTCCAACTTCATGGAGATGTTGGTTTTTGAGCTTTGGAGATTTGTTAAGTGGAGAGGAAGACAGAGTGGTGAAGACAGAAGCTTATAAGGGAGAGATAAGGGTGAAAGGAAGTTTGACATCAGCCTAAGGAACTTACATTGTAATCTTGAGGGAGTGGGGAAATTCAGAATATTATGAAGCAGGGGAGAAACCTAATGACAGCTATCCTATAGAAATATTAATATGGTATATAAATACAAAGTTTATTTGTGTAAGAAAGGCTATGTTATGAGTATGAAAACTAGAGACAGAATTACTATAATAGTACAGAAAAAGGAGTCCCCAACAAGGATAATGTTGAAATGAACAAGGCAAATTTTCCAAAGGTTTCGAAACTGAATCAGTGGGATCTGTCATTTTGTTAGATGTGAATTGTGCAGGGAGATAGATGATGATTTTAGTTGTTGTCATAGAAACTTTCAGTTTATGTTGGCATGTACCATTAGAGGGGACTGGGAGGAAATTGGAAATGCATTCCTGAAGTTTAGGAGAGAACCCAAGGCTGAGATAGATAGACAGGTAGGCAAAATTATATAAAAATATTATATATGTATATATATACATACACACAAGTACATATACACGCATATATGTGTGTGTGTGTGTGTATATATATATACATATATATATGATAGTAGTTTTTGTAGTGGTAATGAGAAATTATAGACAGATGTGAAAGAGGGAGAGAGAAATAGGGAAGGAGAGAGCCAGGAGTATATAATGACATGAGCCAAGGGAGGAGACTTTCAAGAGAGCAACTGTCAACACTATCCAATGTCCAAGGAACCATCCATTATTAGTAGAATATTTTAAGTAAATGGTTGAGACAGGATTAGAATTTATGTTTCTGAATTCTAAATTATCTCTCTTTTGACAATACCACACTGTCCAGTATCGCATCCCCCCTTTGAGGATTGTAGGTTTGCTCTGGTATTTGAGGCCTTGGTCATAAAATTCTTCTAGGCTCTGAGAAAGGTTAATTCAATGTACAGTCTAAGCCTTCTTCCTCACCATGTAAATGCATCTGGGAATGGTGAGAGAGGTGGTGGGTAGAGAAGATTTGCAAACATATGGAAAAGAAAGACCAATACCAAATTGATATTAAAACGTACACACATGTAGTTCATTTTCATGATACGAAAATATACAATTATGATTCACTTTTATATGAGACATCCAAAATGAATGCCTTGATTATGTTTGTGTTAATTTTATCATTTAAGCTTTCCAAATTCATCCTAAGAATGTTTTTTTTTTTAAATAAGGTCAATCAGAGATTCCATGATTTGGGAAGCCTGATATATGACATGCATACAAATTAAGATGAGTTAAACCTAAATCAAAAGCAGAAGAAAATCTATTTTACTTTTGCAAAATGTAGTAGCCAGAATCATAAATGGCCTGATGCCATTACATTCACCAACACCTTTACTTCTTCTGAAACCATAATGTATATATAGAACTAGAGTTATAATAAGAAAAAAGTAATTGGATTATTAAAACTATAGGGTTTTATTTTTTAATGTATGATATATAACATGGCAATAATTCAAAACCAAATTTTTGGAACTTTTGAGCAATGTATTTGCATTCTATTTCTGTGTGGTTTAGTGTTTCAATCTTACTATCATAACATTTGTTTGACATTAAATTTCTCCTTAAACTTTCCCACAAGGTAATCCAAATAATTTGTGTGGGTAAAAATAAAACATACCCTGTTCCATTAGCCCTTTATAGTTCGGTGGGGCACTGTAATAGGCCCCATGGAACTACAGAGAAGAAGTAACCTTCCTTCTGCAGCCTCTCCCAATTTTGTACTCAAGCTGGTTGATCCCCAGAGAGTGGCTCAGATGTTAACTGGTGGCTTATGCCATTTATAGAATTATATTTACAGAGTTGATTGCTGCTCAGGACAACTTCATGTCGCATCCATTTCATAATATTTTCCTCTTTGCGTTTTCCTAAGTTTTATAATACTGTCATCAGAATCTCTTTGAGGCCCAGATAAGTCACTTTGACATTTACACAAAAACAAGAAACATTTTTAGACACAAAGTGTGCTAAACAAAATGTTTGGAGTTTTACATTTATAATGGTGATATATATTTTATAATTGCTTTAAAACATTGTTAATCACACTCCTGAATTGTCTTAACATGCTGTCAGACTTTCAAAGCAAGCCTCATTTTGAGATTTTATGTCAAATACCTAATTAATATCTGTCTCTACAAGCTAGAGACAAATCTGACTAAACTCTGTGAAGGAAACCAACTCAGGACAATTCCAAAAATAGGAGAGAGAGAGAGACAGACCAACAGAGACAGAGAGAGAAGGTTCAGATGAGTATTGCTTTAGTACTACATCAATCGCCAATACATGTGCTAATGATCACTGAGCATTATTTTACAAAGTAGAAAAATAATAGTGTAGTATTCCCAATAATTTCGCAACCAAGCATTTGCCTTTGACTATAAATATTAAGGGCCTTTGGAATTTAGAAAAGTACAACTGTAATGATAGTAACAATAGTACTTGAAGTACAAATGACTAAGAAAAATCACCAAATGGAATGGTGCTCGCATGCGTGGGTTGCATATTACAATTCATGTTACTGAAAATTAAGTAATGGTGGATGAACAGCAGAAAATAAATGGGAAGAAAGAAAAAAAGAATGAGAGTAATTACGTGTGATTCTATGAATGGGAAAAAATGATGAGAACTGGGAACTATATCTTTGTTCCATATTTAAAATTTTTAAATGTGAAATATTTTACTTGGTCTGATTTTTCAGAAAATTCACTACTATTTTATGTTGGAATTAGATTATTATATTATATTTCAATATATCATATTATATATACAATATATTAGATTATGTTTTCTTCACTCAGTACATTCCTCAAAATGTTAAATTAGGTGTTTTAATGCACCTTTTCTGACATACATTTTTCTCGCCCCCACATATAACAGCAATTCCTATCAAAGCTATGAGGAATACATTACTCTAAATGTATAAAAAAGTCTTAGCACTGCAGTTAGAACATTTTTAATCTTGGCAAGATAAGTACAGGTTCAACAACAGTAAAATAATTTCTCAGGTGAATAAGAAGCTAACAGTCTACACTGTGGTGAGTGTTTTAATTAAAGATCTTAAACCTAATCCCTAGGGCTTCTTTAAAAAGTCCTAACTATTAAAAACAACAACAAAAAAACTCACAACAAATATGCATGCATTCATAAAACAAGCACATTCTATTTTCTGAACAGATGTCCTTATTAGTTTACTAAAGCATATTTTGGAAAATGTAATTCCATACACAATGGGTTTATTTCCCTGGTGAGACTGGCTACAGAACTTCACATTTTGAGCTATATAGAAACACTAATGCAAAAAAGCTAGGCTATAAACAGCACTTTGTCATATAGAGGCAAAAATAACAAAAAAATAATCTGGAGGGGACTATTCTTACCAATATTATCATCGTAATTTAATCAGTTAATTCGATTTTATGTTGTCATTTGAAATTAGATTTGAATTAGTTACTCTTGTTTAATGATAATATGAAACCTTGCAGATTATACTACTAAAATATATCAATTTTACATTCTCTCCTAGGCCAAACCAACAGTAGCACCTTTAAGTAAAAATTTCTTTTGACAAACAAAGTTTGCAGCTGAAATGTCTATGTGGACCAGAAAAAGTGAGTAAAACAGTCTGGCAAACCAGAGACAGAACCAAAAGAGTTTAAAGTAATAGGTCATGTAAGATACTACAGTAAATTAAAAATAACATGCTGTAGTTGCTTAGCTACAGCTGAACTTTACTGGAAGGTGGGCCCAGTATTGCTAAATCTTTTGATATTTTGAAAGAAGATTTTAATAATTCAGATTTTTATATAAAATTGGTTGCTTTATAAATGATGCAACTTACATAAAGGTAAAAGTAATAGATAAAAACAATGACAACAACAATAACGAGCAAATAAAAATTCTAAAACTCACTGTCCTGGGTCAATCCACATGGCCCCAATGTTGCCTTCAAGCTGGCAATATACAACATCTGACTATACATTTAACTTACAAAATTTACCTCTGGTGCATGCATGTGCTCATAACATATAATGATGATTTTTAATATTCTGCAATTAATATATTCTCAATTCCAGCTCAATTTTATTTCTTCAATTTTCAGTATAGACGTGGCATTTTTACCATAGTATAACAACCTCTTCCTTGATGCATTATTTTATCTAAAATTTAACCTGTTAGTAATTTCACACGTCTAGTACCTGTTTAGTTGCTGTTGCTTTCCCCCAAGTGAACTAAATCAAACTTGGAATATTTGGTGTATCATCTGACAGAATACATTCTGCTTATAAGTCATGCCCCTTGCAGAATGGTAGGACACTTGCTGTTCTTCCATTCCTCACGTTTGGATCCACGAGGATTGCAAGTGGCTACACTTAGTTCAGTTAGCCAGTGGCATAACCACAAAGGAGGTTATTTTTCTCACAAAAGAAGAAGTCAGAATATGTACAGTCAGAGTTTGCTTAGAAAATCACCAGAGGTCTAGGATCAAGTGTCTTGATGGAGAATCCTTAATTTGTAGCTTTCATCTTTACAATCACAATACAGTGACTCCACCTCAGGTATGAAGCCAGGATGAAAGACAGGAAGATGGAAGGCATAGGCAGGCTTGTCAGTCCCTTTTAGTCAGGAAGTCAATAGCTCTCCTAGGACCCCTATTCAGTATGTGTCCCCTCATATCTGGTCAGCTAAAACTGGGTTATAGGACCCTAGCTAGCTTCATGAGAGTCTAGGGAAGGGGATATTTTTAACTGGGTACACTGCTGTCCCAAACAAGATAAAATTCTGTAGCAGGAGAGAATGTACCTTTCTCAGGCATCTAGCAATATCTGCCTGCCGTGATGATTCCACTCATACAACTGGAAGTAGGGCTGAGTTTCAATTCAAGAAGGCTTCTAAGAGCTATAAGTCAGACTAAAAGCATGTTGCTGCTGCTGCTTCCCCCCTCCCCCTTCTTCTTTAGTATCATATGACCAACTCATAAGAAATCATTCATTACAGAAAAATAGAAATAAAGGTGGCAAAGCACACTGTGTCTATTGGCAAGCCACCAGCATGAGCTGCTAAGATGATTCAAAAGGATGGGCAGGGGACAGAGCCTATCTAAGTTGTAATGTATTATTAATCTGTCTCTGAAACTGTAATTACCTTCTGATTCTGTCTCATCAAGCTTGCAAACAACTGCACTTAGCCTTCTCCTTTGTGGATGAATTAGTGATTATTTCATACAGTCTGTGGTTTACAGTCTGTTACTACTTTAGATTTCACATTGGAAATTCACTTAACTAATAAGTACATCTGAAATTTATAATATATGCAAAGTACTATCTACCCCACTATATGGATGACAGCTTCTGTGGGTGTTCCCTAGAATCTCACTTTACAAGCTCAATTATCAAACTAATTTAGAATATTTCTGGAATATATCTTTTGCAAGGGCAAACAAGTTGAAGAATTGAAACAGATATCTATTCTTTTCCCTTCAATTACTTTTTTAAGAAAGTCAACATAAAATCAGTTTTCACAACTAAAGTTTTCCTGAATAAATGGCTGTATACAGATAATGAATGCAATAAGAAGTATAACTACTCATCTGCTATTTGTAAAACGTTATGCTTTTTCATTCCTTTTTACAATAGGACATATTTTATAACAATAAAGGATATTAAAGAGAAATCACGAGAGAAAGCTAAAAATGTTCCAAAACTTAGAACTGTAACAAAGGACCTGAGGGTAGGGGTTCTAGATGAAACAGTTGGCAATGACACTTTTTCCTTCCTCCTATAATTTAATTCATAGTATTATCAACCTACTCAGTTTAATCAGTGCTAACCTAAGAGATATATTTTCCAGTGAATTATTTCCAGCCACCAAATGTCATTTCCCATGGAAATTCTAATAAAAACACCTAAAATGCATTATCTGACGTTTTAGTGGATCAGTAAGTAGCCTGTCAATTGTGATTCTAAAATCTTTACATGGTATGGATTTCTGCTTTATGGTCTAAACTCTTGACTTTTTACAGGATAATTTACATCTCAATGCAGCTATTTAGCAAGGGATGTCTAAAAATTCAAGTCAATTATAAATAATGGTTCCAGTTACACATGTACACTGCATTATGAAGAACCAGCAATTGAATATTTCTGCACTTAATATTGATAAATAATATCTCAGAGTTGCTTAAGTCAGCAATGCCTAGAGCTGAGGAAAAAACAGCTGACTACATAAGCTTGAAAATCCTCTCTCTTAATCACACTAAGCCTTATTAATATAAGGATTGAGAATTTAGCAAAGCTTGGCTAGGTTTCCCCCTCAAAGGTTAAGATAATTTTTTTTTTAGGCAACTGTTCTGTCATGTGCTTGGTAGATACCTTTTGCAAAAACCCATGGATCTTTTGATACTGTAACGTGTCTTTTATTAGCACAAAAATTCAGCTTATTAACAACCAGGGCGTTCAACCCTAAAATCCACAGAGATCCCAAATTTTAACAACATTGTTAAAATGCAAATTATATTGTTTTCTCTTTATGGATTCCTAGAAACATCTATTTGGAGGTTCTTCCATTCATTCATTCACTCACCAAATACATATAGAGCACTGGCTAAAATGTAGGCATTGTGTGGAAAGTAAGACTGATAACCTCAAATTTCAAGCACCTTTAGTCAACTGACAGAGTTTACACCAATAACTATTTAAGCAATCAACTAATCACCATGATAATAACTGCTCCAAAGAAAAAAGAACAACTGCTGTAAAACTGTGTATCAAAACATTCTAACAGAATCTGTAGTATCAGAGAAAATTTCCCTAAGGAAATAATATTTAAGCTAGAATATGAAGAGTGGGAAGAGGATTAGTCCAGTGAAGCACTGAGGAAAGA
This sequence comes from Physeter macrocephalus, assembly GCF_002837175.3. NCBI lineage: Eukaryota > Metazoa > Chordata > Mammalia > Artiodactyla > Physeteridae > Physeter > Physeter macrocephalus. The sequence goes on from NC_041222.1 coordinate 52,889,743, forward strand.
ATTGTAAAAGCAGAGTGAACAGCAGGTGCAACAAACAAAATAGAATTACAAAGAGACTGAAAGAAATTTAGGGCATCAAACAAAGTGAGAGAGGTTTAATGTGGTTTGGAAAACAAGAGCAATAAGATGATGGCAGAAAGAGACCAAGACCAAACAGAATGTTGTATTGATAGATTGTTGGAGTGTAGACTTCATACCAAATCAGAGCAATTAAAGGACTCTGAAGGGGCTTAAAAGTGGTCTAGGGTAGGTAGGGACATAATCATTAACTATTAAACAGAAGCAACCATTTTTTTCTAAATTTATTTTTTATACAGCAGGCTCTTATTAGTTATCCATTTTATACATATTAGTGTATATATGTCAATCCCAATCTCCCAATTCATCACACACCACCCGCTCCTCTGCCCCACCCCCCACCGTTTGTTCTCTACATCTGTGTCTCAATTAATGCCCTGCAAACCGGTTCATCTGTACCATTTTTGTAGGTTCCACATGTATGTGTTAATATACTATACTTGTTTTTCTCTTTCTGACTTACTTCACTCTGTATCACAGTCTCTAGATTCATCCACGTCTCTACAAATGACCCCATTTCATTCCATTTATGGCTGAGTAATATTCCACTGTATATATGTACCACTACTTCTCTATCCATTCGTCTGTCAATGGGCCTTTAAGTTGCTTCCATGACCTGGCTATTGTAAATAGTGCTGCAATGAACATTGGGATGCATGTGTCTTTTTAAATTATGGTTTTCTCTGGGTATATGCCAACTAGTGGGGTTTCTGGGTCATATGTTAATTCTATTTTTAGTTTTTTAAGGAACCTCCATACTGTTCTCCATAGTGGCTGTATCAATTTACTTTCCCACCAACAGTGCAAGAGGGTTCCCTTTTCTCCACACCCTCTCCAGCATTTGTTGTTTGTAGCTTTTCTGATGATGCCCATTCTAACTGGTGTGAAGTGATACCTCATTGTAGTTTTGATTTGCATTTCCCTAATAATTAGTGATGTTAAGCAGCTTTTCATGTACCTCTGGGTCATCTGCATGTCTTCTTTGGAGAGATGCCTATTTAGGTCTTCTGCCCATTTTGTGATTGGGTTGTTTGTTTTTTTAAATATTGAGCTGCATGAGCTGTTTATATATTTTGGAGATTAAGCCTTTGTCCATTGATTCGTTAGCAAATATCTTCTCCCATTCTGAGGGTTGTCTTTTTGTCTTGTTTATAGTTTCCTTTGCTGTGCAAAAGCTTTGAAGTTTCATTAGGTCCCATTTGTTTATTTTTGTTTTTATTTCCCTTTCTCTAGGAGGTGGGTCAAAAAAGATCTTGCTGCTATTTATGTCAGAGAGTGTTCTTCCTATGTTTTCCTCTAAGAGTTTTATACTGTCCAGTATTACATTTAGGTCTCTAATCCATTTTGAGTTTATTTTTGTGTATAGTGTTAGGGAGTGTTTTAATTTCATTCTTTTACTTGTAGCTGTCTAGTTTTCCAAGCACCACTTATTGAAGAGACTGTCTTTTCTCCATTGTATATCCTTGCCTCCTTTGTCATAGATTAGTTGACCATAGGTGTGTGGGTTTACCTCTGGGCTTTCTATCCTGTTCCAGTGATCTATATTTCTGTTTTTGTGCCAGTACCATTATTGTCTTGATTACCATAGCTTTGTAGTATAGTCTTAAGTCAGGGAGTCTGATTCCTCCAGGTCCATTTTTTCCCTCAAGACTGCTTTGGCTATTAGGGGTCTTCTGTGTCTCCATACAAATTTTAAGATTTTTTGTTCTACTTCTGTAAAAAATGCCATTGGTAATTTGATAGGGATTGCATTGAATCTGTAGATTGCCTTGGGTAGTATAGTCATTTTCAAAATATTGATTCTTCCAATCCAAGAACATGGTATATCTCTCCATCTGTTTGTATCATCTTTAATTTCTTTCATCAGTGTCTTATAGTTTTCTGCATACAGGTCTTTTGTCTCCTTAGGTAGGTTTATTCCTAGATATTTTTTTCTTTTTGTTGCAATGGTAAATGGGAGTGTTTCCTTAATTTCTCTTTCAGAATTTTCATCATTATTGTATAGGAATGCAGGAGATTTCTGTGCATTAATTTTGTATCCTGCAATTTTACCAAATGCATTGATTAGCTCTAGCAGTTTTCTGGTGGCATCTTGAGGATTCTGTGTGTATAGTATCATGTCATCTGCAAACAGTGACAGTTTTACTTCTTCTTTTCCAATTTGTATTCCTTTTATTTCTTTTTCTTCTCTGATTGCCATGGCTAGGACTTCCAAAACTATGTTGAATAATAGTGGTGAGAGTGGACA
>NC_041222.1:52892224-52893402 GCF_002837175.3 Physeter macrocephalus
AATTGATCATGGTGTATGATCCTTTTAATGTGTTGTTGGATTCTGTTTGATAGTATTTTGTTGAGGATTTTTGCATCTATATTCATCAGTGATATTAGTCTGTAATTTTCTCTTTTTGTAGTTTCTTTGTCTGGTTTTGGTATCAGGGTGATGGTGGCCTCATAGAATGAGTTTCAAAGTGTTCCTTCCTCCACAAATTTTTGGAAGAGTTTGAAAAGGATGAGTGTTACCTCTTCTATAAATGTTTGAGAGAATTCACCTGTGAAGCCATCTGGTCCTGGACTTTTGTTTGTTGGAAGATTTTTAATCACAGTTTCAATTTCATTACTTGTAATTGGTCTGTTCATATTTTCTATTTCTTCCCGGTTCAGTCTTGGTAGGTTATACATTTCTAAGAATTTGTCCATTTCTTCCAGGTTGTCCATTTTATTGGCATAGAGTTGCTTGTAGTAGTCTCTTAGGATGCTTTGTATTTCAGCAGTGTCTGTTGTAAATTCTCCTGTTTCATTTCTAATTTTATTAATTTGAGTCCTCTTCCACCTTTGCTATTGTTTTCTTTGTTTCTGTTTCATTAATTTCTGCTCTGATCTTTATGATGTATTTCTTGCTACTAACTTTGGGTTTTCTTTGTTCTTCTTTCTCTAGGTCCTTTAGGTGTATGGTTAGATTGTTTATTTGAGATTTTTCTTGTTTCTTGAGGTAGGCTTGTGTTGCTATAAACTTCCCTCTTAGAACTGCTTTTGCTGCATCCCAAAGGTTTTGGATCATCATGTTTTCATTGTCATTTGTCTCTAGGTATATTTTTATTTCCTCTTTGATTTCTTCAGTGATCTCTTGGTTATTTAGTAACGTATTGTTTAGCCTCCATGTGTTTGTGTTTTTTATGTTTTTTTCCTTGCAATTGATTTCTAATCTCATAGCGCTGTGCTCAGAAGAGATGCTTGAAATGATTTCAATTTTCTTAAATTTACTGAGGCTTGATTTGTGACCCAAGATGTGATCTATCCTTGAGAATGCTCCGTGAGCACTTGAGAAGAAAGTGTAATCTGCTTTTTTTGGACGGAATGTCCTATATATCAATTAAATCTATCTGGTCTATTGTGTCATTTAAAGCTTGTGTTTCCTTACTAATTTTCTGTTTGGTTGATCTGTCCATTGGTGTAAGTGAGCTGTTAAAG
>NC_041222.1:52893555-52894385 GCF_002837175.3 Physeter macrocephalus
TTCCCCTTTTATGGCTGTTAGTTTTTGCCTTATGTATTGAGGTGCTCCTATGTTGGGTGCATATATATTTATAATTGTTATATTTCTTCTTGGATTGATCCCTTGATCATTATGTAGTGTCCTTCCTTGTCTCTTGTAAAATTCTTTATCTTAAAGTCTATTTTATCTGATATGAGTACTGCTACTCCAACTTTCTTTTGATTTCCATTTACATGGAATATCTTTTTCCATCCCCTCACTTTCAGTCTGTAGGTGTCCCTAGGTCTGAAGTGGGTCTCTTATAGACAGCATATATATGGGTCTTGTTTTTGTATCCATTCAGCGAGCCTGTGTCTGTAGTTGGAGCATTTAATCCATTCAAGTTTAAGGTAACTATTGAATGCATGTTACTATTACCATTTTCTTAATTGTTTTGGGTTCGTTTTTGTAGGTCCTTTTCTTCTCTTGTGTTTCCCATTTAGAGAAGTTCCTTTAGCATTTGTTGTAGATCTGGTAGGGTGGAGCTGAATTCTCTTGCCTTTGCTTGTTTGTAAAGCTTTTGATTTCTCCATCAAATCTGAATGAGATCTTTGCTGGGTAGAGTAATCTTGGTTGTAGGTTCTTCCCTTTTATCACTTTAAATATGTCATGGGAATAAAGATGCAGACCTACTAGAGAATGGACTTGAGGATAAGGGGAGAGAGAAGGGTAAGCTGGGACAAAGTGAGAGAGTGGCATGGACATATATACACTACCAAACGTAAAATAGCTAGCTAGTGGGAAGCAGCCGCATAGCACAGGGAGATCAGCTCAGTGCTGTGTGACCACCTAGAGGGGTGGGATAGGGAGGG
>NC_041222.1:52894453-52931685 GCF_002837175.3 Physeter macrocephalus
GATTCACTTTGTTATAAAGCAGAAACTAACACACCATTGTAAAGCAATTATACTCCAATAAAGATGTTAAAAATAATAAAATAAAATAAAATTTAAAAGTAAATAAATAAAGAAATATGTCATGCCACTCCCTCTGGCTTGTAGAGTTTCTGCTGAGAAATCAGCTGTTAACCTTATGGGAGTTCCCTTGTATGTTATTTTTCATTGTTCCCTTGCTACTTTTGATAATTCTTCTTTGTCTTTAATTTTTGCCTATTTGTGTCTCGGCATGTTTCTCCTTGAGGTTATTCTGTATGGGACTCTCTGCACTTCCTGAACTTGGGTGGCTATTTCCTTTCCCATGTTAGGGAAGTTTTCGACTATAATCTCTTCAAATATTTTCTTGGGTCCTTTCTCTCGATCTTCTCCTTCTGGGACCCCTAAAACGCGAATGTTGTTGTGTTTAATGTTGTCCCAGAGGTCTCTTAGGCTGTCTTCATTTCGTTTCCTTCTTTTTTCTTTATTCAATTCCACAGCAGTGAATTCCAGCATTCTTTCTTCCAGGTCACTTATCTGTTCTTCTGCCTCAGTTATTCTGCTATTGATTCCTTGTAGTGTATTTTTCATTTCAGTTATTGTATTGTTCATCTCTGTTGTTTGATCTTTAGTTCTTCTAGGTCTTTGTTAAACATTTCTTGCAACTTCTTGATCTTTGCCACCAGTCTTTTTTCCGAGGTCCTGGATCATCTTCACTATCATTATTCTGAATTCTTTTTCTGGAAGGTTGCCTATCTCCACTTCATTTAGTTGTTTTTCTGGGGTTTTATCTTGTTCCTTCATCTGGTACATAGCCCTCTACCTTTTCATCTTGTCTATCTTTCTGTGAATGTGGTTTTTGTTCCACAGGCTGCATGACTGTAGTTCTTCTTGCTCCTGCTGTCTGCCGTCTGGTGGATGAGGCTATCTAAGAGGCTTGTGCAAGTTTTGAGAAGCTACCCTTTTATTTATCTCTTTATTAAATAATTTAAAAGGAATAATGGTGGGATAATATTTATGTACTAAACATTTATGTTTAAGAATGCCATCCAGTAGGTAGATATACAGACTTAAGAACCAGTTGACTAAAGTGGCTGACCCCTAACGTATTCACAGGATCACTGCAAAAGCCTTACATAATACCGTAAGTTAAACGTTCCAATTTTTCCTAAAGATGAATTCATTTTAATCGCTTAAGCATTTTAGCTTTGAAATAAATGTGCCAAGAAAGCCAAGAAGGAAGATTTATCAGTTAGGGATGCATATTAATGTAACTGAAATCCTAAATATAATAATGGAATGGTGCAATGGGGAAAACAAAGTCCAAGGAATTCAAAATATATTCATATCGAAAGACAAAGTGAGGAAAATGTATGCTCTCAGCAAACTGTGTGAGCGTTATTACATTACTGTTTCCAACAAGCTCAAACCAAAACCCCATTAAATATTTGATCAGTTTGTGAAAGACCAGCAAGTACTCTTCACAACCATGAATATGAACATCTTGCAGACAGGTTAATGTATGGCACGCCCATAAAAAAATTATGCATGATAAAATAGTGCAGTGTTGGCATATCTTAACTGTGTGTAAAAATAAAAATGATGAAAACCACAGAACAACAAATGAGAGCTAAAGTTAGTTATAAAATAAGCTGTGTTTGGGAGACATCATAGAAGGTTGAGTCAGGGGGTTACAGGCTAACACTCAAATTGTACTATTTCAAATATAAACTAAGGATTTCTCTATTGTCCTAGACCAATATGTCAAACCTAGAATAAACAGTCATTTTAGGATAAATGCCCAGGTCAAGCTATTCATTTATATCTACAATTGAGCTTTAATTGAAGAAATGCCAAATCAATTTTCACCATCAAACCTCACTGTATGATTTTGCTACTATAATTGTAATCCCCACTTTTGGGGATTCTCTTTAAACTAAAATACTCAGAAATTAGTTAAAAAACAAATATATATTTGAAAAGAGGAAAGATGGACATTAACACATCCACCAATTTGTACAGTGGTACCACTTGGTTTAGTATCTGAGATTTCACCCAGGAGAGAGTAAGAGGCAATAGTCTACTTTAAAAGACTGAGAAATAGATATATTTAGCCTTGGAGAAGATAAGAAATCCAAGTGTGAATAGTATCAGAAGGGATTCCTCATACGGGAGCTTGCAGAAAAATGGTAACGTGGGTAACTTAAGGTGGTAGACTGGAAAAAAATCATTGTAATGTGAAGAAGTGTTCTATAATGGAAGTAACCATGGATAAGGATTCTACCTAAAAATAAAACAAAACAAAAAGCACTATTACAAAATTACCAGATTCATAATTTTACTTAACAAGCTATTGTAGAGAGTGTTGCTTTCATTCCTAAGCAAATTATTTGAAATAATATTTAAAGAGGAAAAACTGGACATTTTAGTAATTCACTTAACATCAAATATAAAGTAATTCTTCTGCATTTGGGCAAAGATGGAGGGGCAGAAGTTTGAAGGGGTGAGATATTTTATTGAATAACTTTAAATGGCAATTTAATACTGATAATGATAAATGTTAACAGTGTAGTAACTATTCAGTTCTGACCTTATATTCTGTTTGGTGAAAGATGATATATATCTGCAGACTTGGAGTTTTTCTTTTTAAATATAGAAATATAGTACACTAATTCTGCTCACTTTACATTATATCAAAAAGTAGAATGAACTCACATATTTACAGGTGGCCAGTGTAGCTAACTAGTACCAAAAAATGATTTAAAGACTGTATATAGAGGGACAGATCAGACCATATTCTCTAAGGAAAAAATGATCCTGCAAATGTATTTCTTTGAATTTTCAAGAGAAATTCAAAATAAATTGGATGATTGCCTTTTATTTAATTAAGTTAGCAGAACTGAAAATATTTAAATGGGTAGATATATTGATTCATGTTTTTCTAAAAGCAAAGCAAGGTCTTGATAAATTGTAACACCTCCTCTCTCATTTTCTTAGAATTTTAGGGTAAAGTATGAAAGCTGTATTATAAACCTGGGAATTGAATGACCCTTCTCTAAAGAGAAGGAATACACCATTCACAAAACACAATTCCTCTTTTTTTTTTTTTTTTTAGTCAACACACAATTCCTTATAGGAAGAATATTCAGTTATTAGATACTCTGATAACCCCTTCTCTTAGTTGAAAAAAACACAAAACTTTTAAACCTATGCCAGAATAGATTTTTTAAATCTCTCACAATGTCTTCCTGATGGTAGTTTGAGCAATGACTTTTATCATGTCATTTATATTCATTTTTAATGCAAAAAAATCATTGATAATTAAGTGGATATGACTTCATAGGAAGAAAAGAATCAAAGACAAGGTATACTTTCTGCCTGGCCAATAGGTAGGCTGTTATTATTGATAATATTAGCACTAGTAAATAGATATGCAGAATTTCTGTCCGAGACAAGGGTCACTTCAGTGATTCCATGGTAGATCAAGCTGACAGGCTATTTAGTCAGAGCCCAAGGTTACTCCAATGGCTTTATAATCATCCCTCCAATATCCCCATATTCCAGCAAATGGAGCACATTTTCTGAGATAGAATCTGCTGAGATCAAGGGTAACCCTTCTGGGAATCCCTGCCTTCAAAGAAGCACTCAGTGTCTTTTTCTCTGACCATTATTAACCTTCGAAAACATAACTTATATCTCAAGCTTTTGAAATACTGTACCATTAATGATGCCTCACTAACCATAAAATTTGCTACCAGAAATCTGCATGTGGTCAACTCAAAACTGCGGAAATAATTCAACAGTAAAACGTTCAACTTAAAAAGACAAATCTAATTTTCAAATTATACTAACATATCTATAATTTTAATATGCAAATACCGTTTTGTAATTTACTTAAATGAGGCTAATAAAAACATTTTGTGGTGGATGTTGCTATTAATACACTTTATGAAAGAAACTCAGATTAATGACATGTCATTGAGATACTATGTGTTAAAGTTTGTATTTAGGCCAGGGTGGCGCTAGATTCCAAATAGGTACCCTTTCCTATTTACCTGTAACTCTGACATACTACTCAGGGCAAAATGGAGAAACAGGTGTTCTAGAGCAATGCTTCTCAAACTTTAATAGGCATCAAATCATCTGAGGGTCTTGTTGAAATGCAGATTATGATTCAGTTGGGGAGGTAGGAGGGACTGAGATTCTGAAGTTCTAACAAGCTATCAGGTGATGTTAATACTTTTCTTAATACTTCTGGCCACATTTTGAGATGCAAGGATAACATTTGAAAATATTCAAAAAATTATGTTATACCTACGCAGGCATTTAATCTCTATCCTGGTCATGCTTCTTTTTGTTTTCTGAGAAGATGGATTCTGAGTAAATACACAATACTTTACTATTTTCATATTACATACGATCTTTATGAACGTGATAGTGTTAAACACCACTAAATTAGGTTTACCCCATTATTAAAAAGAGAGAATTATCAATAAACGAGGAACTGCCAACTGCTAAACAATGTCCTTGATTGATTTTCACACTGTTAATATCCTTTCCTACTTTGAAAGCTTTATTAAAAGAAACTCAGAAAGTAATGAGGCATTAAAAGCTGTCTATTTTTAAAAGCAGCAAAAAATAACCAAACCTTTTGAGACAACCAAAGCTCCAAGCTGAGTAAATTTTTCAATTTTTCTCCACCTATGAGATTAATCTCACATTCAATAATAATTAGTTAAGTGTTGCCTGATTTTTTAGAATAACAACTAAAGGAAGAATCTGATGTAAAATATTGATTGTTAGATAGAATATTGATGTATGGTACCACTCTCACAAAATATTAGGTATATTTTTTCATTAGTTTAACTGGGAGAGGCAAATATAAAATTCACAACCTAGTAGGTAATAATTTTTTAATGCAACAAATGGAAACTACTTTCCGGTAATTTTGTTTTCACAGGAAACTATCAGAACAAATATCCAAAAAGAATAGTTTGTCCAAACCTGAATTTTGATTCACTGATTAATTCTAAGGCAGATATATTTCTTCTCTGCCTATAGATCTGATCATTTCTCTAAGCTAAAAGCACAAAACAATGCAAAATGAAAAACCCATCTACCATGTTTGACTGGAAATTTTTCAAAAATCTTAGTCCAAATGAGGAAAGCTGTCAGCTAGACTCAGCAATATTTGTGTTCTTTAATTAAAAAACTGCCAAATAATTCAGGTAAAATGCTAATGTCCAAAAAGGAGGCTTTCTATGCTGACTCAGCCATTTAAAATCTAATTATGCACACAGACTTACATATATTTGGGCATATTTATGTATTATGTACACTACATATTATATAAATGTATTACTGAGATAGTATATGATAACATGTTACTATTCTTCAGTTCTCTCAGCCCAGTAGGTAATAGAGCTCAAAGACACTTTTATTTAGAGATAATGTGACCCTTTACCCTAAAAAATAATAAAATACTTTTCTCATAAAAGTTGATTTATCTGAAACAAACAGTCAGATCACTTATTACTCAGTGGGCTGACTCATGGCTGTGAGATAAATAATTATAAAATGTGCATGGTTCTGCATATTATTTTGTATCATTTCCTAAATGTTTATGATAACTGGGATTATTTTCAAGCCTTAAATTTACACATACTAGGTAGATTTCATCAAATTAACTGCCAATTTGCACTAATCTTTGAAATATTCTATATCATGACAATGGGTTCACAGAACACTTGCTGGACAATCTAGAGTTCTTGCATAAAGTGATTCTGCATTAAAACTTTTCTTACAGCTTGAAGGAGAACGAAAGCATCCCATTGGCAAAACCTTAGAGGATTTACAAAAGGTGCTATTTGAAACTAATTTTCCCCTTTACAAATTTCCTGAGAAAGATACAAGGAAATAATCTTTTTTCCTGTTCTTTATGTCAATACATTAACATCTAGGGCTTAAACCAATACCTAGTTGTCAAGAGGGCCCACTGTAATAACTGTCTGATAGTTTCTGGGCTCCTGCAGAGACCCAATCCCACTCTTTGATATCTCTTGGAAAAATGACTCTTAGGTCCTTGTAACAGGAAACATATTACACTGCTGCCACAATTTCTGGAGTTTTGGTGATAAAAATGTTCTGCCACCAGGTTGGGATAGACAGTAAAGGGAAAGGACTATATGTTCCTGATATAAGCTCTCTGTCTCTGAAGATTAGCTTCCATTTTAAAAAAGCAAAGCAGTCTTAAACAAAGAGATATACTTTATGTAATTGGCCCCACACAGATTAGGGAAAAAAGTAAAACTCCTAAAAAATACTGAGAGCCAAACATTTTAATCAGTGACTCATCTAGCCTGGAGCCATTCCATAATACTATATTAATAGCTATTGAGACACAAACTTAGCTTTCCCTTTTTTAAAAAAAATTTCATGGTACTCTAAAATGCTTTTCCATGAGACTGTACAATTGGAAAAAGTAGAACGAGTTGCAGCAAAGATGGGATATAAGAGAAGGTTTTTATAAATTTTTCAATATTTGAGAGCACAAGAATCTCATTTTTAAAAATGCACATCACAAACACACACACATACACAAACACACATCTACTACAAACTTCCCTCTACCCAAAGGAACTTGTTAGCAACTTAGAAAAGTGAACAGAGTAGAAGAAAAATTCTTTTACATCAAGCCTCTTTATCTCTTGGAATCTAGTCAACATAGCCAGTGTCAAAGAGCTTTCCTATGAGACTGAATGACTTGCTAGAGGCAAGGCTTTAGAATGTTATGCACCTGACAAAACACTTGATTAGATGTTCTGGGAGTTCTGGTCTTAATATGGGGCTAAATTCAATTCTATGCAGTAAAAGAACCATGATTTAACTAACTACAGAAGGAGGCAATATGAAGACAGAGGTTCAACCAATCAGAAATTTAAAATTAGAAGATAGTATCTTTTTGTTTTATGGCATCCCACTCTCTTCCAACTCTGACAAAATGTCATGTAGATGGAAGTTCTCAGACCAGTCTAGTTGTTTTGCATCTTCATTAAAATGGGTTGGGTTATTTTCTAGCTTCTAAAGAACATGACTGCAGTGTGGAAAATGTATGCTGTATTAGTTTTTTTAGAGTTGGAGTCTTGCTTTTTGATGATAAAACTAAGTCATGTTTTATTATTCTCACTACTATTTGGCAAATAATAAATTTACAACACTAGGCTAATATATTGGAATTAACAGTCAAGTTGCTTTTATCTGATTCAGTTAACGTTGTTTTAGTTGTCACTGCCCTCTTTGCTATATGTACAATACATGATTTATTTCAAGAAGGTGAAATGGGGTTTAAAAGAATTGCTTTATAAATCAGCATATTCCATGGAATTGGGATTAATTGAAAGTAGTATTACTATTTTGGAATATATCTTTAAAATGTTATTATATGTTTTAAACTAGTCATTTGTTATGTCCTTGATAGCAAAGATCATAAAATGTGTCCATGAACACTTTGTACTTGAACTCCTGATGGGTAGGGTACTTAGGTCATTCTCTGGTTTCTTTTCATGGGAAACAGCTTAATGAGTACTTTGCACATAGGTCTTGTGGTGAAGCTATTTTATATGAATGTTTTTAAATTATAAAAGTGTGTATGTTTATAGTATAAAAGTTGAAAAAATAGAAGAGAGAACAATGACACCTATAATCTTACAATGTGGACAAACTACTATACTGACATTCTTACACATCATTGAGTTTACATTGACTATACCATTTTGTATATTTTTTGCTTAATATGATGATATGCACTTTTATACTATTTAAAACTTCATAACCAGTTTGATGTATACAAAATAGTCTGTCATAAGGTGTAACAATTTACTTAAGTGACTTGGATATTCACATTTTCTATGTTTTTGATATTTGAAATCATACAGAAAAAATCATGCACATATTTGTAATTTCAGATCAGTAAATCAAGGACAAAAGTTGGACTCTACTAGACTTCTATTGAACTGCATTTCCATACCCTTTTTTCTCTGGAAATTTCCTTTTCCTTATCTCATCCACATGACAGGCAACTGTCATTTGTGTAACATGAACTTGCCCTCTGTCACAGTAAACCTGAATACTCTCTGAGAAATTTTAATTGGGACTGAGAGAATGACTTTTATCTGCTCTGGGTGGTTCCACTATGCAAATCTCAAGAGCTAATATTGGTGTGTTCCAACATACAGACTGATTGTACAGAGGAAACTTGACTGGTGTCAGAAGGAAAAATAAAACAAATGACAGGAAAAAAGCAGTAACAAAGAACAGAGAAAGAATATGACACAGATTCTCAAAGAGTTTCATTCCTGAGGCATATGTACAGTCCTGATCTTGGCTTTCTAGAAGGTATCTTAGGAACCTTATATCTTTATATATATCTATATAAAGATATATCTATATATCTTTATCCTCCTCCTTTTTTTTTTTGGTTCATTTGTCCAGCTTGGGTTTCTATATCTTCAAAAGCTTATTTTCTAGTAATGGAAATGAATGTTTTAGAGACTTTTGATACACACTGCATACAGTGTCTTTTACTGTTACCTTAGCTAAGCTGAAACATTTCTCACAATTCATTCTGTGTATAGTTTTCAGTTAGGCCACAAGAGAAACCTGCACATGATTTGGCAAATAGAGAAGTGAGAGCCATTTTTGTCTCCAAAGTTGGGTGCAGGAAGTCCGACCCTGGGGCACATGCCCTGGTCTGCTGACTTACTGACATCGGGCAGCACCGGGGCACGCAGCTCTTTCAGCTTCTGCTGATTCTCTTCCTTCAGCTTCTCTGAGGTTAAATGCATGTGTGACCCTTTGGTGAAGTTGCCGACTTCTCCTGCAGTTCATCCTGATCGTCAACATTAGTGGTGGTGAGAGACAGACAGGAGCTGAGCTCCAGCTTATCTTCCTCGGTCCTCCTTTATCCTCATGGGTTCCAGTTTTGTCCTGGCTCTCCTCCACTTCACAGCCCAACCAACTTAAAGCAACTTCAAGCTCAACATCAGATGAAGAGGCAACAGCCTTGTATAAATGGCCCCCTCAGCTGCCACAATGCCATAAAATCCCTACAATAAATCCCTTATTTCATATCATCAGAGTGACCTGCTTCTCTGACTTTGGTATAGAAGATGAGTACTATTATAACAAAAACCGAAAACATGTGGCATTGGCTTTGGGTCCAGCAGTGAAGGAAACTTGAAGGGCTTTGAGAAAACTACTAGCAGAAACCTGACTAGCTGGAAGGAGATGAGGGCTTAAAGAAGAGAGGCCAGCCCGCAACTATTTGAATTATCCCCAGCTGATCCAGTGTTCCAGGTGAGAACACTGATACTGCAGAGCCAAAGCAAACCCTCCCCTCTGTGTCTGAATTCCTGATCCTCAGGCAGTATTATGCCCCTCAGGAAGGACTGGTTTGTTAGCAGTAAGATGTGATTCATGAAGCAACTGATGCTGGAAGTGAAGCAGTCAGAGTTGCCTCTGCTCTTGAGTTCTATGCTAGAATCCTTTATACTTATAGAAGAATCCCCCTTTTTTGCTCGTTTGTCCAAATTGAGTTTCTCTAATTAGCACTCAAAAGGAGGTCTGACAAATCATACAATCTACAGAAACAAACATTCTTCATGCATATTGCTTTTCAAAAAGACTACCATACTGTGTCTTACTATTTTTTACGCAATTTTGAATGAAGAAATGCCCCCAACTTGAAAAACCGTGATCAGTTTTCATTGGATGTATAAACTTAACCAGTTCTTTTGTTCAAGGAATTATGCAGTCACCTATTCAATCATCTAGGAAATATTTTATTGAGCTCTTTAAATGTACAAGGCAGTGGGTTAAGCAAAGAGAAGGATACAAAGAATTATATAGTATCTGAGTAGTTAATCACACAGTAGCAGCAATGAGACACACAAACAGAAACTAAGACATTTCCTTGATTCTAGGATGCACTTATTTTTCACATTTAAATCTGTTTAAAATCAGGGCACACCATTTAATTGATGGGTACATTTAATGTGGGAGTGTTTCTTCCCCTTGAAAAGCTGCTATTAAATCAACACATGTGCCTTATTATCCGTGATGTTTTAGAAAAGAGGAAATGCAACATAGCACAAGCTAGTATGTAGTAAGTACCATGAGCGACACCAGGAGACTTAAGATTTTCACTAGCTGGATAACGTGAGAATACGTCAAAGCATTTCAACTGGATCTAGAGGAGGAAAGGGCATGACATTTAAGAAGGATCTCCTGTGAATACATAATATGAACTTTCTTATAATCCTGACGACAGCTGTAAATGATAGGAATTCACTTAATATTCCTGATCATACAAATGAGGTTCAGGTTAGTGAGAAGAACATCCTTGATGTTTTCACACTTAGATATCTCTAAATTGAGGTGTACACTCTTTTCAGAACATAATAATGAATACATCATACTTACTAGGTACTTACTACATGCACTGTAGTAATGTGTACAAGTATTATGTTCTAAAGCCTTTACATATAAGACTCATTTTAGAGATGGGGGAACAGAGACCTGGAGAAATCAAGTAAATTTAAGAAGGTCACACAACTAACAAGTGACAAAGCTGTAAGGATTAAGAACCCCAGCAGTCTCATAAAAGAGTGTGTGTTATTAACCACTATTCTCTGTGCCTCTCTGGACAGCATAAAGCACTTTCTCCCAAACTTCTGACTACCCCATTAAAAACTGGCTCTTGATTTCCCTTACCCAACTACATAATTGACAGATTTATGATGCAAATAACTTATTGTCTGTTTCTACTACCTCCAAGTAATCTCCTTAAAGGCAGGGTTGTTTGTCTGTTTTGTTCACTGATGTATCTTTGCCTGGGACTGTGCCTAGCATAAGGTAGGAGCTCCATAGGTATTTGTTGAATAAATTAATGAATACATCTTAAAAAGGAGATGAGAGAGGGGATTCCATGAGTGGGCAGTAATTGGATAGGAACAGAGGCAGGGCGGTAGGAGTTGTGTTCTGAAACACTGATTGGTGCAGTCCGCCTAAGGTTTCAAGTGGGAACAGAAGAAATGTGTGAGCATCCTCCCAGAGAGGGAGGTACAAGCCACCCAGGCTCATCTGCATGAGCCTTTGCTCCCTCACGTTTTGTTTGTAGCTTGTTCAGCAATAGACACTGGAAAGGAGGGCAGGAAGACATCAAAGTAGCTGTATTGTTCATATTTTTTTCTCCCTTTGTTAACTATTTGCTCTCTTTCCAGCTGACACTACAATTTCAGCGATTTAATGATACAATTGTTTCTGAAAATGACACAAAAACAGACACCCACTGCCATTTAATTGGCTGCCCGGACAAAGTGGAATCTGCTGTTTTGTAATTTCATTTTTGAGGCGTGTGGGAATCTGGAGAGGGGCTGGGAGAGGGATAACATTTACTGCCATTAAAAAAGGTAAAAACTTAAGGAGGGATATTAAACAGCCTATTTGATTAAGGCCTGTCACTTCCATGGCACACTTGGAGACTATGAAGATCACTCAATCCCAGCAAAGACTGCTAAAATTGTTTATCCAATTCAGCCTGCCCTTAGGTCAATGGAATTTCACTTGCCATAGGAATTCGACATTATTTTATGTCACGTTTACTTTGAAGTGGTTTGCTAATCCTAATAAATCATAGCAAGAAGCATAACTGTTATAAACGTCTGACCCTTTCTCCTGCACAGTTTAGGTTTGCTCTATCCAGGTCTCTGGGTTTGCTCTGTAATCAGCTCCTGCATCTCTATACCTGGTCGAGTTCTGCTTCCTTCTCAACATTTGAAGTAATGCATTAAAAACAGTGATATTTATATTTTCTGTTATTGTGAAAAATATCCCTCCTCTACCAAAAGTTACAGAAATCATATCAAAGTTGACCCAAGTCTTCATTGTTTTCATTTTTAACATACAAAATGAAATACTGGATTTCTAAACAGGCCACTTGACATAGTGAAAAAAACAGGGTTTGAACACAGAATATTGTGTTACTGATGCCCAGGTGCTAAAGCTAACTGTTATACACAAAAGTAAGTGTAAACTAAAGACTGGAGAAAGTCTGAAAAGCAGTTCATCAATTTAGTTAACAAAGTCTATGAAAAGAGATTATAATTATAAGATGACAGGCCAATATCCCCAAGCATAAAATCAAAATTTAAAAGGTATCCTCCCTGTGAAGAAAATGCTTCCAGACATCTTTTTTCTAGGATTTATCTAGTATTACTTCTCCTCTTTCTTCCAGGAACCTGGAACTTCTTTAAGCTAATGACACAAAAGCTCTTGTTTCACTATTCCTTTTCTTTCCAATAGCCTCACTTCATGTGCCTCAGTTTTGTTCCTGCTTCAAAGCCTCACTTCAGATTATCAGAGCTAAGTATTTTGTAGGTCCTTCTTCCTAGCAAACTAACTTTCTCAAAATTACATATAAATTTTTCATGGAAATATAACAGGCAAGTACAATTAAACAGGTGCAACCTTCAGCATAAAGCTAATAGGGCATCATTTGTTTTTTGTGTGTGTGTCTGTAATTGAAATGAGTGTTTGTAATGTTAACAGGATATTATTGAATTCTAACCAACGTTAAGCCAAAAATAGGTGAAAGCCATGACTGAATCTCAGAGCCTGGATGGAAGGAGATTCGTAAGTAGTCAGAGAAAGGAAACAAAAAGCACAAGAGTTTTGGGAGAGTGCTAACTTTATGTGACTCCCAAAGTATCACAGGAAGGGAAAGAGCATGGAATATCATGCATGGTAAGTTTGTATGGGCCAGGAAATGCAATGAATAACTTTGCCTATGTTCTAATGGTCAATCACAAGAATTTAACAAGGAGAACAACTGGAGACAGTGGGCCATGGGTGTTCTAACAGTTAATGTCTGTCCCAGATAATGGTGTTGGGGCTCAGGGTAGGTCACGCCAAAATATGCCAAATTGGCATTTTGATTATTTTGAATTAAAGTTACTTAAGAAACAGCCAATGCAAGAGGGGCACTTTGACCCTCCTCTCTGTCTCCCAGAAAGCAGGAAATAAATTGCCCATGTGAAAGGTCTCTTCCTTTGTATCTGGAGGTAGAAGGACATCCTTATCACTAGAGAAAGGAAATTTGGGCCAAGAAACATGTGTAAATAACCTTGCTATTTATTTACTAATTTACTAAACAACCCAAACTCTGTTTAGATTCATCACTAATTAAGGCACCAACAGCCTAAACTTCTTTGTCCTGTCAATTCCTCATAAATTCATTGTTTCTTTTGATGAAAAAGTATAAAAGCTGCCTACTTTAGCCACTTCTTCAGTCTCATTTCTATGAAGCCTTCCTGTGCATAAACTAAATTTGTTTTTTCTTCTCCTGTTAATCTGTCTTGTGTCAATTTAATTATTAGACCATTTAGAAGAAATCAGGGTAAGGGGAAATGTTCCCCTCTCTGACAATGGGAGATTAAAAACAAACAAAAACAAATAAACAATGAAAGAAAAAAAGAGTTTCCTCTTCATTAGTGACCAAAAGAGAGTTGTCAAATAATTACAAGGCAGCCATTGATAAGAGTGGTATCAGAAACAAGACACTAAGACATCACAGAGGGAGTGGAGTCCCAATGGTGAAGTCAGGGAAGTAATATTAGAACCAGACTGTAAAGGACAGATGGAATTTGGAAGGTCATTCTCCATAAACAGAGAGATGGAATTTTTCCAGATATGCAATGAAAAAAATAACAAACAGCTTGGGAGGTTTTGAATGGAGGGTATCCATTTAAGGGCAGAGTTAGGGAGCCATTTGACAAAGAAGACTGGGTAAGTTGGCTTGCACCTGCAACATCAGCAAATATAGGCATATACTGAACATTGCTAGAGTATTTTAAGTCCTTTTAACAAGAGATCGTTCCCCTTCAATGTTATATCTCCTTAGTGGCTCATTTTTAGCTTATTAAATATGAGGGAAAGTATTATATTAAAAATTATATTTAAATCACTTTAATAAGTGCCATCTGTAAAACTGAATTTCACCCTCAATATCACATTATTTGTATATGCGTTTTATTATAAATTCCAAATAAAAATTTAATCCAAAGATTCTGAAAAAGTTAGGGTTAGAAATATATATAAATAGTAAAGATATTTAGATTTATAGATATAGATACTACCAACACAGCATGCCTTACTCTTCTTAATGTCATATTCCAAGTGGACTTAGATATAGTTGCAAAGAATGGTACTTATCAACTTACTGTGCATTTGAATAGGAAATTTATGTGGAAAATATCAGTCAGGGTGTAATGGAATATGTACTAAGAAAATTAATATAGTTTTTAATATACAGAAGTTGTGCTATTGAAAACTTAAATATAAAACAAGACTTTTATATGGACTCATGCTTTACTTTTTCTATGAGGTAGATGTTTTTACAGGGGAAGAAAGTGAGGCACAGACACATTTGAAAACTTTTCCAAGATCATATAAATAGTGGAACCCATTATTTTACACAAACTATGTTTCCCCAGGATCTATATACTTAATCTCTGTGCCAAACTACCTCCCATAATAAAATAATATATTTTATGCTCAAAGACATTTTCAGTAATCCTTTTTCTTTAAAATTTTCATAATACTACATTTATTAATTTTTCCTCTTGGGAAATAAAGCAAATGTTTTCTCTCATTTCCCTATACCAGAGATCAAAGAGTTATGAAGTAAGTTGCAACTCTATCATATGAACCTCTTTTTATTTTTAGCCCAAAGACCAATTCAGAATGTATAAAAAGAAAACTATAAATGGAATACCACTGGGTCTTGCTAGCAGTATCATAGTTACAACCAAGAAACAAAGCTGAGTATGCAATGTTCTTCACTTCTCAGCACAATTGGCTACCAGGAGTCACTTGGAGTTCTATAGCTCAGTCACTGTGCAAACTCAGCTTTTTGGCTAATGAGTGACATTTAGGCAAGCAGAGGATTGATTCTTGAGACAGTTGCTTGAAATCTAATGCTAGATTTCTAACCAATTCAATGTCACCTTTAACTGATAGACTACAGTAATTTCACAAATAGACATTGAAAAGACCAAAGAAGTGTCAGTTACAAGCCAATAACATATATATTCACTCCACAAATAATTTTTCTGTGTACCAGACACAGTGCTATGGATATTCAGTGCTCAACCAAACCTCATAAGGTTGGCCTATTTTGACTTTTATTGCATCTATTGATAAAGGTGTAATGCTACTTTCCTTTCCCACCTAAAACTCTAACTCACGATTTCATTTCAAATACCTGACCAAACAAAATATCAAATCTTATATATAGAATTTACTTGAATAGCCCCTACATCAAAGTGTTGCTTTCTTAGAAGTTCAGAATGTTGTGTATCAGTTAGGCAAAAAGATCTCTAATGGCAAAGGTATTGCCTTTGAGAGGGATAGCCCATGTTTGGAGCAGCCTATGTTTTCTCTGAGAAAGCAGAGCAGAGATTCAATATAGAAGGGATAATTTAGCAGATGTATTGTTCATAAGACAAATGGATATAAATTAAATGAAGCACATTCTTAAAGGGAACCTGGGGTCAAAAATGCAATCCACAAAACAGGAAAAAAAAATCTGAAGAAAGTTTCACGGCTATGATGAATTCAACTGAGTAAGAAGAAAGCATATTTTTGCCATTACTTGTGGGATCATAGTTAGGAAGCAGCAGGGTATTTGGGTGGTATTGGTCAGACTCATTAATGAATGCATACAATTCCTGGAATAAGAAGGTTTCTAAACTTAGGAGAGTGCTATAGAAGTTGTCCTGTATAGTTTATCTAACGTGAGGGCAGAGACCTTTTAGAGCTCTTTCCTCCCTATTTGGATGTTAAAACCAAGCAGTTGACCTTTAAGGAGCTAAATGATTCTTAATTTGCATAAAGCCTTTTTTTCATTTTTTTTGTTGTTCCTTCATTATATGGGCACAATGCTTTAAGACAGCACAGCTACTTCCTATTTGTTTATGCTCCTTATGAGAAAAACAAGTATCCCTTACTTTTTCCTTTCCTCCAACTAAAGTGCAAATTTTAGGCAAACTGGTATCTTCAAAGCACAAGGAAAGTTTTCAGTCAGAAAGACTTCTCTAGGAAGAGATAGGTTTCCAGGATAATAAAACTATCATGATATCTGTCTTCTCCTCTACATGACAGGAATTTTCAAGGTAGAAAAGCAGATACAAAAGAGATTTATTTATTCATTCAACAAATATTTACCAGGAAAAGGACAACTGGGAGGAAATTGGATATTGGATCTATGGAATTTTATGTTTGTTTCTTTGAGGCAAGATTGAGCTAAGGTCTGGTACATGAGATCAGTAATATTTTCTCCTCAAAGTTACTATAGAAATCTGAGAGATTACAAGCACTGGGAAGGGGAGATATCATTATCTTTAACAGATAAAAATAGATAGAAATTAAGGAGGAATGTTTCCCTCGTTATTTTTTTCACACCAACTACTTGGTCTCCTCAATGCTGATTTTTCATCTATGTAGTCCGTCCATCATAATGCTATCATAATTTTTCCAAGGCACAGTTCTGATTATAGGATTGCACAGATTAGAACAACAAATAAATAATAATAATAACAAAAGACCAATATAGTCAATATCCATTTTTTGTTTATACAGTAACATATAATTTTCTAGATCAGGCTTC
The DNA here is from genome assembly GCF_002837175.3 of Physeter macrocephalus. Classification (NCBI taxonomy): domain Eukaryota; kingdom Metazoa; phylum Chordata; class Mammalia; order Artiodactyla; family Physeteridae; genus Physeter; species Physeter macrocephalus. The sequence continues at coordinate 52,911,192 of NC_041222.1, forward strand.
AAAACTTCCACCAAAGAATCCCAGTTCAACCTTTTGAAATAACATCTCAACTCTTCCTTATCATATTTGAAGATTCAGTCTATCCCCTATTGCCAAAATGTCCCTATTCATTTCCACCTCCATGCTTCTCATACTTCCGTCTTGAAAGAAATTATTTTATCCAACCTCACATATCTATATCCCATCCAGCTCAAAATGCCATTTGCTTTCTTCAATAATTCATTCATATTCCAACAGCTAAAATAAAGCCTCCGTTTTTTGAAATTCCCATTCTACTTTATTTTGACAAGTTAGCAATCTCTACCTGTAATGTCATTATGTATGTATTGAAAATATTTTTCCAGTCATTTACAGATATTATTATATATAATGACTTCATAGTAACAAGCTTTCCAAGAATTGCTAGTTTGGAGTCAATAACAAGAACATATCAATCTTTACAGTGTCAACTCAAGTTGATCTTTCACTAGTTTCCTCTTGGCACTATATCATACAACTGTGTATATCACACTAGTTTGGAATTAGGTACTATTTGTATTGATCTCTGTCTTTGTTTAATTTCAGAACTATACAGTACAAAAAGTGGGCACCTTTGAAGTCAGATTTAGATTTGAAACCAGCTCTGACATTAAATAGCTCTATGTACTAGGGCAAACTATCAACCACCTTAGAGCCTTAGTTTATTTCTAAAATAGAGATAAAACCCTTACAATAGTTTTTGAAGATTAAATGAAATGATTCTTATTAAGCACCTAGGACACGGCAAGTCCTGAAATGAATGCCAGCTTTCTTTTGTGACACCATCTCATGAGTTACACTGTCTCTTCTAAAATGAACATCCTGTACCAGTTTCTAAATATCTTCCACAGTGTATAGCAGAACTGAACACAGGTGACATGCAATTAGTGCCAATGACCATATGTCAGGGATGGAAACAGAGTTTTATAGACTTTCCAACACTGTGTCTGAAATGAAAAGCTATTATCATGCAATGGATAGAACTCAGGTCAAACAGTCTGACATCTGACTCTAGATTTGCAGATATTACTTACTAGTACTGTGACGTTGAGACAGGTCCTTTACTTCTTTGAATCTCCATTTCTTCACCTGCAAAAATGAGGACATTGGACTAGATCCATGATTTTTAATTTAATTAATACTATAAAGTTTATTGGTTTATTCATTCTGTGAATGAAATTTTGTGGAAGTATAACAAATGAAAGCTTTAGAAGTAGAGCTACTCCAGATGATACACTTATGGTCCCTTCCTGTAAATCAGACTAAATCTGGCTTAAATCTAGTCAGAGATTTACAGAGGATTCATGAAGAATTGTAATAACTAAGCGATCACTCAGCTCTACTCAGAAAGTAGGTATAAGAAATGACAAACTTTATCCATTCATTCATGGAGGATATTTAGGTTGTTTCCATATCTTTGCTATTGTGAATAATGCTGAAATGAACATAGGAGTGCAGAAATCTCTTTGAGATACTGATTTCATATCCTTTGAATATATATCCAGAAGTGAGATTACTGGATTAAAACATAGTTATATTTTTAATATTTTGAGGAAATTCCATAGTGTTTTCCCAAAATGGTTGTACCAATTTACATTCTCAAATGTTCGTTGACGGATGGTTAAAGAAAATGTGACTATATATTTGGCTATATATATATATATATGCGTGTGCGCACATACACACACACACAAACTGGAGTATTAGTCAGCTTTAAAAAAGCTGTCATTTGTGACAACATGCATAAACCCAAAAACTTTATAAGTGAAATAAGCCAGATGCAGAGTAACAAATACTGCATGTTCTCAATCATATGTGGAATCCGAAATATCAATTTCATAAAAACAGAGGGCAGAATGGTGGATCTCAGTAGCTAAGGAGAGTGAGATATGGGAAGATACTGGTCAAGGGTTACACAGTTTAGTTATGCAATATAAATAAATTCTGCAGATTTAAGGTACAACAATGTGATTATAGTTAACAATATTGTATAATATATTTTAAATTTGTTACATTTGAAATTTGTTAAAAGGGTGAATCTTAAGTTTCTCACTTCCCCCCCACCTCAAATGCTAACTAGATGAGGTAATGGATATGTTAATTAGCTTGATTGTGGTGAATATTTCACAATGTATACATATATATCAATTCATCTATTTGTATACCTGAAATATATGCAAGTTTTAATTATCAAAATTAAATTAAGTCAGGTAGCCTGTTTAAATTGGGGGAAAATAAATGAAAGGCCAAACTTTAAGCTACTCTTCATATTGACCAAATATTTCCTAAAGATTCACTGAAACTCTAAAAGTTTTCTTACTAGGCATGCTGCTTACATTGTCTAATTAGCTGAAAATTCCAAATTGAAATTCCACAACTCTAATGTTTAAATACAGAAAAAAAACAACAAACTAGGTTTATAAAAGTTAATACAACTGACAAATAAGAGTGATCATACACTGATGTTTTATGTTTTAAAAACCATATTGGGCACAAAACTCATGTGGATGTGCTGTCTTCACACTTTAAATATCACTTGGAGTGTATCATGATGAACACCATATCATAGAATGGCCAGTGTGCAAAAATCTTGCAAGAAATTATACAAGAAATTAAACACATGCTTTGGAGTAAGAGAGATGATTTTAACATTTTAACATTAAAGTTCTGGGAAGTTTACTTAACCTCTAAGCTGCAGCTTATCTGTAAAATGCAAATAACAATATTGATCCTCCCTGCTTTTATGTGTTTGGTTTTTTTTTTTGGTGATTGCAAAGTAATATTCACTGTAAGGAAGCACTAGCTCTTATTAGGTGCCTAATAAATATTAAGTCCCCTTTTCCTTCTCTTTTTATATAATTCCATAAATATAGTTAGCATTGTTAACATAGAGCGTGAAGCAATGTAAGCAACTCAATTTTTAATGGTCTCTTTCACAGTGGTTTCTAATTTTCTAACCTTTCAAAGCTGTTAAAATAAAGTCAAATAATGATACTGCTGTGGTATAAGTGTTGCTAGGATCAATAAAGTGTGGTTGTTGGAATAAATTGCAATTAAAGGGGTAGTGCTTGATTGCTTGACAGTAGGTAGTCTTTCTGGCCCAAATAAACTCAAGTGTCAGTCTGATTCACAGGCTAATTAGTATGGACTGCACATGCATTTCATTGGGAGACCAGCAGATCATATTGACTTCTATCCACATCATGAGTGTGCCCTTGACTTTGTTCAGTGTCACTAACAGGTGACATGTCCTCTTTACTTGTTTACTTTGTTTATTCAAGAATATAGTCATAATTTTTAATTAAGTAGAACATAGAAGAAACGTAATATGTTTGTAAATAAGCACTCAAACAGCTTTAAAAATTTCAGTATGACTTTCAGTATGACTTTTTCTGTTTCTATATATTTAAGATAAAAACATGCATGAATTCAGAAATGGCATAGGCATCAGTATAGCAAAGAAGGATGATTATAATTGAATCTTTGCAGCAATAGAAAAATACACATAAGCAATTAATTTATGGGCTAGAAAATCTCAGGATAGGTATATTTCATGATAAATTAGTTGAATAATCCCTTAAAAAGGAGCCAAATTTTTATTTTCCAAATAAAGAAGTATGCTTACCTAAAGTAAAATTTGGTTTATTCCGAATCTTTCTATTTAATGTGGTATTTTATATGTAACATATTCCAATATATTCCCACATAATTATCTAGTGAATATGAGGTATTTGTACACAATCCTTTGGATTATGAATTCCATTAAGGTATATAGTGTGTGTGTGTTTTCTTCCACTATGTATTTACTAATTAGTCTAGTCCCTGCTAGAGAAATAAATTTTTGTTGAATGAACAAATAAAAAATTACAATTATTTAATAGGAACAATGATATATATATATATAATTTATATATATATTTACATATAGAATTAAGCATCTTTTCTATAAGCCCTACCTCCACATTTCTTGTAAATGCCACTTTAAAAAAAAAATCAGAATCATGCAAAAATACTCTGATGCCATACCTTCTCTGTTATCCCATACTTTTGTTAGATATTTATTTTAGGTGCTACTGTTACACCCAGAAAATCCCAATCATACTTATTATAGTACAATTATGTAATTTTCTGTTTCTGAACCCTATTTCCCTTTCCCTACACCTTCTAGAAAGGAAGCTTTGTGTAGGCCAAAGTCAGAAAGACTAATCTTGGGCTTCCCTGGTGGTGCAGTGGTTGAGAGTTTGCCTGCCGATGCAAGGGACACGGGTTCGTGCCCCGGTCTGGGAAGATCCCACATGCCACGGAGCGGCTGGGCCCGTGAGCCATAGCCGCTGAGCCTGCGCGTCCGGAGCCTGTGCCCCGCAACAGGAGAGGCCACAACAGTGAGAGGCCCGCGTACCGCAAAAAAAAAAAAAAAAAAAGACTAATCTTTTTTGTACGCTGATGAATTCCAATCAGAGTTTCCGACTCATAGAAAGTGCTCAATAATTATTTGTTGTATAAAGGAACTAATAAAAAATTTCTATTATAAAAAATGATCACAATATATTTGTGACTTTACACATGAAAATATATTTTGATAATTCTGAGTAATCTTTTAACAGCTTTTATATATGACAGTACAAAACTACCGATGCATTAAATTTAAGCAATTATACCAAAAACACAAAATAAAACACGAGAGTCAATGAAAGCATTTTAAAGAACAAAATAGGATCCTAAGATCAAAATGTTGATATAAATGTTTCCATGTAAAAATTAGAAGAAGTCCTTGAAAAAAATATGAAAAGACAAATTAAAAGCAAAATCCATTCCCTGGTTCTTAGGTAATGTCACCCAAAACAAGAACTCGGGCTCCTTGAAAGCAAAATATGTCTAATGACCTTGTTAGTCCAAGGATTTAAATATAATACCTGGTTCACTTGAGGGCTCAATTCATATTTTAAATGCATTATGAATGAATCAATCAATTACCTGATGCAGAATGTCTAAGAATTGAAAAACAGTATAAAAAATATCAGGAAAACAAAATAAAGACTGGAAAAATATGAAAATGTGTTATACAGTAATTTAACAAATTAATATGGCACAGACTACATGTGTTATATTATAAAATGATGGTATTATTTTAAACTACATGTGATATTAGAACTCCAGAAAAATAAAATATATCTGAATAGATAGGTTTAAAAAAATTCCATGATGAGCCATTACCCTTTTCCATCTTGAGTTCAGTGTCATTAACAGAGTTGAGGATAATATTTGAGAGCATCTTTTCCCCATGTCTGTAGGAAGAACTGGTGAGGAGGAGAGAGCATTTTGCTTTCCTGTCCTTGGGTTATTTGCTGAAATCAATAGTGGAAGAGGATGCACAGGTGTGGATCCGAAAGCAAGAGGCACTATAATTCTAAGAATGTGTGTTCCTGCATAGACCTTACAGCAGCTGTTCAGCTCTGACTGATCTTGGTTATGCCCAGCTGTCTGATTATCAATTTGTGTAAAATCTTGCAATAAGGAGTTACAGTTTTATCTTCTGCATAACCGTGATGTCATTAAAATAAAGGAAATGTTTAAATACTTAGAGCTGTCAAGTGGTCAAATCTTAGGCTATGGGGACCTTTCTCTTCACTATGACACATACTCAACCCTACCAGTCTCCATCTATTTTTATTCCCATGAGCCACAGACACCCTCACTCCCATCCAGCTGCTTTTTACTTCGCTACCTTGCTCCTGCCTGTCCTAACACTCCACTGGCTTTCCTTGGGGCTAGTTCAGGTCAGTCCTGCCTTTCACAGGTACATTTTGTTCTTCCTCCAGGTAATTTTTTGTTAACTCTCAGATCAGTTTTTATGAGGCAATATTAAGATCAGTTTGACATTCTAACTGTAAATTATCTAAAATTGCCAATTACTTATGCCTGTGATCCATTTTCTTACCAGGAAATGGTGTTTTCTAGATTTTTTTAAAGAGCACCATTTAATTTTAGGTAAAAGAAGCATCAGAAAATAGTGTTTGGGGGTATAAATTAGAACTCTAATGATTTAAAACAGGGATGATTTGCACATACTACAAGCGCTAAAACACTGCTCCATGCATAGCATATATCATCCATCACTCAGTCAAAATTCTATCCCTCTAACCAACAAAATGGACTCTGACTTTTTCTTAAAAATATGTTCTTGGTCAGTTATTTCATGCAAAATAAACTTGGTATCCCTGTATTAAAAATGTATCTTCTAGCATATGCTATTATGAAATTAAAAATAGCTTACCTCCCCCATTATTTGAATACATTGTTTGAATACACAGAAAAGTGTACATGGTTATTTTCATTTAGTAATATCTGTCGAATTTAGGGTTAATTTTAAAATAATCATTTAGAAATGGTAGAAAATAAATTTTAAAAAGGAGTCATCTGTGGTAAGCAGGATAATTATTCCCTAAACATATTCATGTTCTAATTCCCAAAACCTGTGAATATCTTATGTTACATAGTGTAGCGGAATTAAATTGCTAATGAGGTGAATTTGAGATGGTGGAGATTATCCTGGATTATTCAGGTGTAATCATAAGGGTTCTCATAAGCAAGAAAGTGAGGCAGGAGAGTAAGAATCTGAATGATATGATCTGACAAAGACTGCTGGCCATTGCCACTGCTCGCTTTGAAGATGGAGGAGATATCTGTAATGCAGGAAGCCTTTAGAAGGTAGAAAAGACAAGGAAATGGATTTTCTCCTAGAGCTCCCAGAAAGAAATGCAGCCATGCTATAAACATTTGTGTACAAGTTTTTGTGGACTTATGTTTTCATTTCTCGTTGAGTATAGGCCTAGTAGTGCAAGTGTAAGATCATACGGTAACTCTATGCTTATCATTTAGAGAAAATTTCCAACTGTTTTCCAAAGTGGATGGCACCATTTATATTCATTTACATGATATATACATTTACGATATATACATTTATATGTCAGCAATGTTTGAGGATTCCAATTTCTCTACAACCTCAAGAATACTGTTATTATCTGACTTTTTACTTATAATTATCTTAGTGGATCTGTAATGATACCTCATTGTGGTTTTGACTTGCATTTCTCTAATAACTAATAAAGTGAGCATCTTTTTATATGCTTATTGGCCATTTACAATCTTTTTTGGAAATTGTCTATTCAAATCCTTCATCCATTTCTAGCATCTCATTAATATAGTTAATAAATAACAACTAATTTGTCCTTGAGAGGATATTATTTATTTTTATTTTTAAAATAGACACTACTTTTTAGAGAAGTTTTAGGTTCACAATAAAATTTAGTGGAAGGTACACATATTTCCCATATACCCCCCTACCACAACATTTGCATAACTCCCCCCATTAACAACACCACTGACCAGAGCTGATCAGAGTGGTACGTACGTCTGTTACAACTAATGAAACTACACTGACACATCATTATCACTCAAAGTCTATAGTTTACATTAGGAATCACTCATGGTATAGTACAGCCAATGAGTTTGGAGAAATGTATAATGATATATATCCATCATTATAATATCATACAGGGTACTTTCATTGCCCTAAGTATCCTCTGTGCTCTATCCATTCCTCCTTTCCTGCAGTCCCTGGCAACCACTGATCTTTTTACTGTCTACATAGTTCTGTCCTTTCCAGAATGTCATACAGTTGGAATCCTATAGTATGTAGTCTTCTCAGATTGGCTTCTCTCACTTAGTAAAATGCATTTAAAGGTCCTTCATGTCTTTTCATGAATTGATACATCATTTCTTTTTGGCACTCAATACTATCCCATTGCCTGGATATACCACAGTTTATTTATCCATTCACCAACTGAAGAACATCTCGGTTGCTTCCAAGTTTTGGTAATTGTGAATAAAGCCTCTATAAACATGCTGTGTACAGATTTTTTGTGGACACAAGCTTTCAGCTCCTTTTAGTAAATACCAAGGAGTATGATTGCTGGATTCTAGCACTGTAAAAGTATATTTAGTTTTGTAAGAAACTGCTGAATTGTTTTCCAAAATATCTGTACCATTTTGTATTCCCACCAAGAATGAATGAGAATTCCTGTTGTTCCACATCTTCATTACCATTTGTTGTTATCAGTATTCTAGATTTTGGCCACTCTAATAGGTATGTAGTGGTATCTAATTATTGTTTTTAATTTACATTTCCCTGATGACATACGTAGAGCAATGTTTTATTTTTTTTAACATCTTTATTGGAGTATAATTGCTTTACAATGGTGTGTTAGTTTCTGCTGTATAACAAAGTGAATCAGCTATACGTTTACATACATCCCCATATCTCCTCCCTCTTGCGTCTCCCTCCCACCCTCCCTATCCCACCCCTCTAGGTGGTCACAAAGCACCGAGCTGATCTCCCTGTGCTATGCGGCTGCTTCCCACTAGCTATCTATTTTACATTTGGTAGTGTATATATGTCCATGCCACTCTCTCACTTTGTCCCAGCTTACCCTTCCCCCTCCCCGTGTCCTCAAGTCCATTCTCTATGTCTGCATCTTTATTCCTGTCCTGCCCCTAGGTTCTTCAGGACAGGAATAAAGACACAGACATAGAGAAAGAACCTAAGAGCAATGTTTTATATACTTATCTGCCATCTGTATATTTTTGAAGGTATCTGTTAAGGTTGTTGGCCAGTTTTTAATAAGGTTGTTTTCTTATTGTCAAGTTTTAAGAATTTAAGAGTTCTTCATATATTTTGGATAACAGTCTGTAATAGACTGAATTATTTGTGAACCTCCAAAATTCACACGCCGAAATCGTAACCTCTAATGTGACAGTATTAGGAGGTGGAGCCTTTGGGAAGTAATTAGGTCATGAGAACTTATGAATGGTATTAATGTGTTATAAAAAATATTCCAGAGAGTTTTCTTGCCCTCTTTCTGCTATGTGAGGGTACAACAAGAAGTTGGCATTCTGCAGTCTGGAAGAGAGCACTCATCATACATCAAATCTGTTCGTGCCTTGAGCTTAGACTTCCCAATCTCTAGAAATGTAAGAAATAAATGTTTTATTATTTAAGCCACCTAGTCTGTGTTATTCTTTATAGCAGTCTCAACTAAGACACAATCCTTTATCAGATGTGTCTTTTGCAACTATTTTCTTTGAATGTGTCTGCCACAGAGCAAAAATTTTCAATTTTAATAAAGTCCACCCTGTCAATATTTTTTTCATGGAGGGGATGCTATTTAATATGGTGGTTTCAGTTATAGAGAACAAATCAGTATACCTTTAATATGATGAGAACTTGCAGAGAAAATAAAAGATACAGTATGGGACTTGGATGTCACCAGAAATTTACACTGATAAGACTGGGAAATTTTCAGGATCATGTTGCTACAAAGCAACTTAGCATCACCCCTGTATCTTTCAGGTAATAAAAACAGAAATATTAATGATGCTTGTTAAGGCAGGTAGATGGGTAGAACTAGCCTGCAGGGTGGTATAAGTTCACAGGCTATAGAATAATATAGATTAGACAATACTTCTTGGATTAATAAATAGACCAATTACATTAGGTACAGTTTTCCCCCCTCTCTGTATTTTATCATAGGGATGATGCACCTTGTTAAGCCCTGTCAATTTGTGTTTCAGCAATTAATTAGCAAGCAATTTCCTTTTATGGTCAAACATAGTCAAATGGACTAAGAAATCACATTCAGAATATAAAAAATTAATAAACAGAAACCTCAATTCGAGTCGGGAAACCAGAATGGGGAGCTGTCACACCCTCTGATGACAGTGGAGCCTAACAAGAAGAAAGACCCTTCTTTCCTAGCAAGGTCTCAGCCAATGAAAAGCCAGGAACTCTTTGTTTACTAGAGCCCTCCAATTTCCTTTTCCTCTTTATAAAAGTGTTCTCCTTCCCTTGCTGTCGTGGGACTTGCACATGGCTCCCCATGGCTGCAGACCCCAAATTGTGATTCTCTGTGATCCTGAATATACCCATTTTTTGCTGGAAAACATACGACAGCCTATTTGTTTTAGGTCAACAAGAACCAAGCCAGTTTATCTTGGAAGTAGGCATTCTAAACAATTCTGTAATCTAAAATATTGCCTTTATTTTGCATGCCTTAATTTTATATGGTATTTATTTTACATGATAATCTCTGAAGTGGCTCATATGACCATGATTGAAATCAATGAATCATGCTTTTCCCTGGCTCTCTGCAGTGCCTATCAGATGGTCAACAATAACCAATCTGTTTCTTTCAGTGCCCAATTACACTCTGATGGAGATTATGAGTCACGCACAAACCCTCTCTAAAGAAGGGGTAATGGATTTGTTCAAATAGAACCTCTTATTCACCCTTAAGAAAGGACATTGTGTTGAAGCCATAGAGTGATTGCAGAATGCTAAATAGGCACGTTGGATTCAATCATAGCTGGAACCCTTAGCCTTTAACTGTGTAGAAGCTTGGATCAAAAGCCATCATTTATCTAAGAAATAATACTGGGCAATAAGGAGTTAACATCTTCCAGAAGTTTGAATTCTAATTTTTTTGACAAGTAGTGGATTCCTAAAATTGCATTTTATATTTGCAGAAGAAAAAAAGCCTCATATTTCCCTTTTGTTTTTTTTCTTTTTTAAAATTTTTTAAGCTTTTTGAGGAATAAAAATTCAGGGACCTAGGAAAATTCAGAGGCATACAAAACAATCAACATGTTCATTTCCCAAATGGTACTTTGATAGTGAAAGTAGATGGATCAAAAATGCAGACCTGCCTAGATGGGTCAGCCACTCTCTTTAGGAAAACATAGATTAAGAGAGAGAGGTTGAGTTTTGAGTCAATATTAGGTAAGCATGTTAATTTTGCAGGTATTGATAGGTGAAACCGATTTCATTAAGCCTCATTTTAGGAACAGAACGTGGTAGAAAGAGGACTGAATCAAGGTGGCTTCTTATTAAATCAATCTGTGGCCTCTGCTTATAGTTCCAATGCAACCCATTTTTATTTTATTAAACTTTGGCAGGTGGTCCATTTTCACCTCATTTTTGAAACTAATTGAGTTGTGTTCACTGAATTGGTAAGAAAACATAGTATTAAAATCCAAACATACAAAAATTACTTTATCCTGTTTAAGTATCAATAGATTGTTATAATTATATAAACACTCCTGCTGATCTGAGTTTTTGTTTCATAGCTGGAAGTACTTAACCCAATATTAGTGCATCGCTTCAATTGGGCAGATTCTTATACTCAATACTTTGTTTTGACCATTCTTATTCCGATTCTTCTTCCATCCTCTCTACCACATTTCATTTGATTAGGGCTGAATTAACATGATTTATTGCTATTCATGTAGAAATTTTACATCACCTCTGTAGACAGGGCACTTGAGGTCCTGCATATAAAACAGACAATTGCCTTACATGTAAGATTAAAGTAATGAAATATGGATCAGAAGTAGTAATAGCTGTATATGTGTGAGTATGTGGATTTATAATTCCAAGAGCATATGTGATTGAATGTATTGCTTGTTCAAGCATTCTGCGGTGTTGGATATAAACCTTTCCAACAATCTATTAGTATTTGATTGCATAATAATGATACTGTCCTATTTCTATTACTCTATTCACTATACTATTTATATTCAATATGTTATTGAAGTGACTTAAGTACAGGGCTTACAAAATAGGATATAACCTATTTTATGCAGGTTTTTATCCAGAGAAATCTATATTAACTCTCATTTTTCTGCTTCTCTTATACAACACTCATAATACTAGTCCTTAAATACTGCAATATCTTTAAGTAACTTTTGTATCATGAAAAAAAAGATGACCATATTGAACAGAGTGAATAGCTGGGTAAAATCCTCTCAAAGTTCATAAGCCACAAAGAATGTGTTTGTGAGGCAAGGTAATTTTCCTTTAACAAGACCCTTAAAATTACCAGAAGACCTACTTTTCACCCTATTTATCAGCTAGTTTGCCAAAAATAATAATAATAATAATGATCTTGAAATAATCATTTCCAATATGCTCAGCTATATTACAGTTATATATTGGAAACTCTCCCTTTAAAAAGTAATTTAAAAACTTTCCCTTATAATCAGGTTTGGGGGTGCAGTTGTTGTCATGTTAATGTTGTTGAGGTATTCCTAAAGTTTGCACCAGGAACAGTTTCTGCAGAAAAAAAACTTGCAGTAATGACCCAGTGACACTGATGGAACCACTAACAGCAAAACCTAATGCTTTTCCCTCCCAGGCATTAGACCATCCCAGAGTTTGTTTACTCCACTTCCTAACAGTACTTTTCGGTCATCAATATTAATTGGACACTTTGTTTGCATCATTATAATAAGCACTATATAACTCCACTATCTTCTATTTTCAACAATACAACAACCTCTCACCACTCCCTTCAACCTCAGTACTGGAGAAGAGAGGGTTTGGGGAGCATGGGGCTGAAGGGCACACTTTCAGAGGAATCATTCTGAAGTCATTAACATAAAGTCTCTTAAGACGGGAGAGTCAAAATAACCTTATGCTCTTTTAAAAAAATCAAGATTTTTTCTTTACCTCTCACAAAATGAGAACATGCTCTTTAAAATCACAGTTTATGACAACCTTATGTCAAAATATTATTAATCAAATATTCATTTCATTTATTTTAGGTCCATGTCCAAAAAAGGAAATTTTAATCATTTGTTAGAAAATATAATTTGATAATTTTATTCTATATTATATTAGAAAGTTGTTCCAAAACACAACCAAAGACTATGAAAATTAAATAAACTACTAGAAATCCTTCAAGCTTTTCTCAGGGATGAACTGAATAATTTTTTTGCCTATTGTTAAATATCTGAAACATAAGAAAGACATAAAGAATAATAGAGTGAACTTCTATGTCCTTACAATTCAGCTTAAAAATTGAACTTTATCAATAAAATTAAAACCTTCTGAACTGTGTTTCCAAACTACTGTACATCGTCCCCTCACCCCCTCAGGTTACTAGCCACCTATTTAGTAGTTATATGTCCAGTGCTCTTCCTACATATATAAATATCTCTAAACAATAACAGTACAGTTTATCTGCTTTAATAATATACATGAATAGTATCATCCTTTAAGAATACTTTCACAATTGCTCAGCTTTAAGTTTATGGAAGTCATCTAATGATGTATATTTATATATATATATATCAATATGTATATAAATTTTGATAGACAATTAAGTTGATAGACATTTAGAATGTCTCCAGTTTTTGACTTTTAAAATGCTAATGTAGACGTTGTGTATTTGTGGATGATATACATGAAAGTCAATCTAGTTTACAGGAGAATTTCCCACATTCCACAAATACTGTCTTTTACCCTCTTTATAACCTTTACAATTCAAGTCTCTGGGTGTCTGGTGTTGATAAATGTGCACAGAATAGCCACATCTAATTCTTACTTCCTCTTAGGATTTTGTCAAAGATTTTCCTTAAATTCTTTGACTCTTAGCTATGAGTGTACAAGAATATTTATTGCATTTCATTCGGAAGTTGTTTTGTATCCAATCAGTACTGGGAAGGTGGTTTGAAATACCTTGTGTGTCACATTGCTGTAAGGGATCATATGAAGACTGTGGATTATGAGACAACAGCTAGTATGATGTCATGTCCTCTTTTATTTTGTTAGCTCCATCTTCATGTCATTTTTTTACCATAGGGTGAAAAGTACATCAAACAATTCTGGTAAAGAGGAGGGAGGACATGAGAGGAATGTGTGGTGTGTGTACTGCACGTCATAATTGTGGATGACCTTAACATGTATTCCACTGTTAATTGACAGGGGCATGGTATGGTCAATTTAAAAATATGTTTTCACTAACCAGATGCACATTTTCTCATGGAAGGCTTATAAATATCTTATTTCTCTTAGTTAAATAATCCGAAAACAGGCATCTTAGAATTATATATTATTATACATTTATATTGTGGTAAATTTTCTTTGGGTAAAATAGCTAAGTTCTTTGGCAAAATAAAAATCTGCAAAATATCCATTTCTACTTTGGCATTTTCTAACCATCTGATTTGAGTTATTGAAGAACTTATGAATGAGAAATCTGTATCTTGGTATTTTCCACCTTGCTTCATAAATTTTAGTTCCTTCTGATGTTAGCAAACAAAATCCAAAATCTTTCTGGGTCAAATAAATTTGGGGAATATTCAAAGTACTCTGACTTCTCAGGTTCAATAATATGCTTATGTAAACTGCTATATTTTGTAAACATATTTTACTGAGGAATGTTTGGTTAACAATAGAAAGCTTACAGGACAGGTATTCTATAGATGACTCTTGGGAAACGCTTATGTATGTGTGTACTTTAAATACAGAAAGTACAGAAATTAAGAAAAGCTCTGTAAGATATGCCTATTTTAACTAATATGCAGATTTGATATATTAAAACATAGGTTAATATTGCCAGTAGAAAGTTACTGATCATGCTTACTAAGCTAAAATCTAAAGTGGTATTAGAGAATACTTTGAGATGTGCACTGGGAATGATATGGACACTTTCAGGAAAAATATGAATATCTATTAACTGGATATATTCACATCTTTAATGATTAATTCATTTAATTTATCTTTTTGATTTTCGGTGGGGGGTACCTTTAAAGAAAAAACTACTTTCCTCCTTTTCAGATTTTTTAAAAATTTATTTGTTCGTTTGAACCAATCTCAGATCTGCTTGGCCAGAGGCTAGTGCAGCTTCCTAAAAGCCTATTAGTGCACTTGAGAAATGGCAGCAGCAGGAAGTAAAGTGGCAGAGACAGTGCCTCTCGGAGATTGTCTCCTAGGAATCGTCTGTTTTATGCCAGCCATGCCAAACATCGACCAGATAACTTAACCACAAAGGGGCCCAGCAGATTCCCTCCACAAAAATTTCTTTCACATGGGCTTGTCCCAGATACTTGAAATGGTATTTCAAAGTGTTAGTGACTAATACTTGAGTGATTAGTGGTTCTGTAGAGATTTAAGCTTTTAAAAAATTCACACGTATTTCATTTATTTAATCATCGCAGTAAAACTATAAAGGTACTTAATACTCCCATCATATAGATGAGGAAATGAGGCTCAGAAAAAAAATGTGTAACTACTCTAACATATTCTAGCAAAGATTAGTATATGCCTTATTATCCTATTTTTCCCTGAATTCTGGATGGTTTCTATAAGATGTTTATTTCCAAATTTTATAGCTACTATACTCATAAAAATGTTTTAAAAGTACACAGGCACCACCACATATAAATAAGTAATATATATTACTTATTTATAAATCATAAAATATACTACTATACTATAATAGGGTTTACATATTAAAAAAAGAAAACACTGCCAAAATTAAGAAAGGGAGAGCTAACAAGTATAATAGAAACAGAAAATTAATTTTTTTTTCCAAACTCCAGTGGATCATCTTATGTACTCCTGCACTGTACTCCAGTCACTTTTAAGAACACTGCATTAAAAAGACATGTGTACTTGAAATTTTATGTGTTTGATTTGATTTAACCATCATAAAACTAAATTTTTGAGAATTCTCTACTAGAAGTAAGTGTTTTCAGGAGGATTCACCCCTTAGTGAAAATTGGCATTATTGTATAGAATGAATTCTAGTGTCCACTGGCCTGATTTCAAAATCTTGCTATGACTTGCCATATGGCCCTGAGAAAATTATTTATCCTCTTTGCTCAGTGCCTGTAAATTGGGATAAAATTAATATCTACATCATGGAGTTACTAGTTATTGTGAGGATTAAATTAGCTAATATATTATGCAAAGTACTTAAAGCAAGCTTGGCACATAGTAAGTGCTGCAAATGCATGGGTTAATATTATCACAGCATTATTACATCACTCTGTGACAGTAGGAAAAAGGAGATTGTTTACAAATAATTAAAAGATACCTATTACACACAAAGCACAACACAGGAACTAAGTGTATACAAAGAGAAAAAGAAAGTTCCTTGACGTTAAAATAATTTGTAATCTAGTAGAGGGCCATGAGATCACTGGGGATGTTTCCATTAATTAGAGGTTAGTTTTTAGTGCTTAATTATAATAAAGATAATTGTGTGGAAAGAGTTTATAAAAATATTTCTAGGAAAAATTACTGACACAGCAATATTGACCATATTAATACAGTAACAATAACGATACATTTCCAGACGCTCTATAGTCAAAAGCCCCAACTACAGTGCTAAGGACTTAGATGGATTAGAAAAACCCTATTAGAAGGCTAATGTGTAACATTCAAGAACAAATTATAGGGAATAGGACAAAAGAGGCTGCTGAGATAATGATATTCCACATAATAAATTAACAAAGGTTTGCCTTCATCAAAATATAATATACTTGTCCAGAAATTCTTAAAACAGAAAAATCATCTACCTTAATCATGCAAAGTAGAATAAACAAAATTCATGGTAAACCTAACTGGGAATAAAGACAGCAAATAAATAATGTGCTAGTTTTATTATTTATTTAGTTAACATCTTTATTGGAGTATAATTGATTTTAAATGGTATGTTAGTTTCCACTGTATAACAGAGTGAATCAGCTATACATATACATATATCCCCATATCTCCTCCTTCTTGCGTCTCCCTCCCACCCTCTCTATGCCACCCTTCTAGGTGGTCACAAAGCACCAAGCTGATCTCCCTGTGCTATGCAGCCGCTTCCCACTAGCTATCTATTTTACGTTTAGTAGTGTATATATGTCCATGCCACTCTCTCACTTTGTCCCAGCTTACCCTTCCCCTTCCCTGTATCCTCAAGTCCATTCTCTATGTCTTTATTCCTGTCCTGCTCCTAGGTTTTTCAAAACCATTTTTGTTCTTTTTTAGATTCCATATATATATGTGTTAGTGTACGGTATTTGTTTTTCTCTTTCTGACTTACTTCTCTCTATATGACAGACTCTAGGTGCATCCACCTCACTACAAATAACTCAATTTCATTTGTTTCTATGGCTGAGTAATATTCCATTGTATAAATATGTGCCACATCTTCTTTAACCATTCATCTGTCAATGGACACTTAGGTTGCTTCCACGTCCTGGTTATTGTAAATAGAGCTGCAATGAACACTGTGGTATGTGACTCTTTTTGAATTATGGAGAAATGTCTATTTAGGTCTTCTGCCCATTTTTGGATTGGGTTGATTGTTTTTTTGATATTGAGCTGCATGAGCTGCTTGTATATTTTGGAGATTAATCCTTTGTCAGTTGCATCATTTGTAAATATTTTCTCCCATACTAAGAGTTGTCTTTTCGTCTTGTTTATGGTTTCCTTTGCTGTGCAAAAGCTTTTAAGTTTCATTAGGTCCCATTTGTTTATTTTTGTTTTTATTTCCATTTCTCTAGGAGGTGGGTCAAAAAGGATCTTGACTCTATGTCATAGAGTGCTCCTGACTATGTTTTCCTCTGAGTTTTATAGTGTCTGGCCTTACATTTAGGTCTTTAATCCATTTTGAGTGTATTACCAAATTCATTGATTAGCTCTACTAGTTTTCTGGTAGCATCTTTAGGATTCTATATGTATAGTATCATGTCATCTGCAAAGACTGACAGATTTACTTCTTCTTTTCCAATTTGAATTCCTGTTATTTCTTTTTCTTCTCTGATTGCTGTGGCTAAAACTTCCAAAACTATGTTGAAAGACAGTAGTGAGAATGGACAACCTTGTCTTGTTCCTGATCATAGAGGAAATGGTTTCAGTTTTTCACCATTGAGAACGATGTTGGCTGTGAGTTTGTCATATATGGCTTTTATTATGTTGAGGTAAGTTCCCTCTATGCCTACACTCTGGAGGGTTTTTATCATAAGTAGTGGGTGTTGAATTTTGTCGAAAGATTTTTCTGCATCTATTGAGATGATCATATGGTTATTCTCCTTCAGTTTGTCAATATGGTGTATCACATTGATTGATTTGCATACATTGAAGAATCCTTGCATTCCTGGGTTAAACCCCACTTGATCATGGTGTATGATCCTTTTAATGTGTAGTTGGATTCTGTTTGCTAGTATTTTGTTAAGGATTTTTGCATCCATGTTCATCAGTGTTATTGGCCTGTAGTTTTCTTTCTTTGTGACATTGTCTGGTTTTGGTATCAGCGTGATGGTGGCCTTGTAGAATGAGTTTGGGAGTGTTCCTCCCTCTGCTATATTTTGGAAGAGTTTGAGAAGGATAGGTGTTACGTCTTCTCTAAATGTTTGATAGAATTCGCCAGTTTTCTGGTAGCATCTTTAGGATTCTATATGTATAGTATCATGTCATCTGCAAAGACTGACAGATTTACTTCTTCTTTTCCAATTTGAATTCCTGTTATTTCTTTTTCTTCTCTGATTGCTGTGGCTAAAACTTCCAAAACTATGTTGAAAGACAGTAGTGAGAATGGACAACCTTGTCTTGTTCCTGATCATAGAGGAAATGGTTTCAGTTTTTCACCATTGAGAACGATGTTGGCTGTGAAGTCTCAGAAGGTTGTGCTTTTCTAAGAATTTGTGCATTTCTTCCAGGTTGTCCATTTTATTGGCATATAGTTGCTTGCAGTAATCTCTCATGATCCTTTGTATTTCTGCAGTATCAGTTGTTACTTCTCCTTTTTCATCTCTAATTCTATTGATTTGAGTCTTCTTCCTTTTTCTCTTGATGAGTCTGGCTAATCGTTCATTAATTTTGTTTATCTTCTCAAAGGACCAGCTTTTAGTTTTATTGATCTCTGCTATCATTTCCTTCATTTCTTTTCCATCTATTTCTGATCTGATCTTTATGATTTCTTTCCTTCTACTAACATTTTGGTTTTTTTGTTCTTTCTCTAATTGCTTTAGGTGCAAGGTTAGGTTGTTTATTTGAGATGTTTCTTGTTTCTTGAGGTAGGATTGTATTGATAAAAACTTTCCTCTTAGAACTGCTTTTGCTGCTTCCCGTAAATTTGGGTCATCATGTTTTCACTGTCATTTGTTTCTAGTTATTTTTTGATTTCCTCTTGGATTTCTTCAGTGATCTCTTGGTTATTTAGTAGTGTTTTGTTTAGCCTCCATGTGTTTGTATTTTTTACAGGTTTTTTCCTGTAATTTATTTCTAGTCTCATAGTGTTGTGATCAGAAAAGATACATGATATGATTTCAATTTTCTTAAATTTACCAAGGCTTGATTTGTGACCCACAATATGATCTATCCTGGAGGATTTTCCATGAGCACCTGAGAAGAAAGTGTAATCTGTTACTTTTGGATGGCATGTCTTATAAATATCAATTAAGTCCATCTTGTTTAATGTGTCATTTAGCTTGTGTTTCTTATTTATTTTCATTTTGGATGATCTGTCCACTGGTGAAAGTGGGGTGTTAAAGTCCCCTACTATTATTGTGTTACTGTCGATTTCCCCTTTTATGGCTGTTAGCATTTGCCTTATGTATTGAGGTGCTCCTATGTTGGGTGCATAAATATTTATAATAGTTATATCTTCTTGAATTGATCCCTTGATCATTAGGTAGTGTCTGTTTTTGTCTCTTGTAATAGTCTTTATTTTAAAGTCTTTTTTGTCTGATATGAGAATTGCTACTCCAGCTTTCTTTCGATTTCCATTGGCATGGAATATCTTTTTCCATCCTCTCACTTTCAGTCTGTATGTGTCCCCAGGTCTGAAGTGGGTCTCTTGTAGACAGCATATATCTGGATCTTGTTACTGTATCCATTCAGCCAGTCTATGTCTTTTGGTTGAAGCATTTAATCCATTTACATTTAAGGTAGTTATTGGTATGTATGTTCCTATTACCATTTTCTTAATTGTTTTGGATTTCTTATTGTAGGTCTTCTCCTTCTCTTGTGTTTCCTGCTGAGAGAAGTTCCTTTAGTATTTGTTGTAAAGCTGGTTCGGTGATGCTGAATTCTCTTGGCTTTTGCTTGTCTGTAAAGGTTTTAATTTCTCTGTTGACTCTGAATGAGATCCTTCCTGGGTAGAGTAATCTGGTTGTAGGTTTTTCCCTTTCATCACTTTAAATATGTCCTGCCATTCCCTTCTGGCTTGCAGAGTTTCTGCTGAAAGATCAGCTGTTAACCTTGTGGGGATTCCCTTGTATGTTATTTGTTGTTTTTCCCTTGCTCTTTTTAATAATATTTTCTGTGTATTTAATTTTTGACAGTTTTATTAATATGTGTCTTGGCATGTTTCTCCTTCGATTTATCCTGTATGGGACTCCCTGTGCTTCCTGCACTGATTGACTATTTCCTTTCCCATATTAAAGAAGTTTTCAATTATAATCTCTTCAAATATTTTCTCAGACCCTTCCTTTTTCTCTTCTTCTTCTGAGACCCCTATAATTCGAATGTTTGAGTGTTTAATGTTGTCCCAGAGGTCTCTGAGACTGCCCTCAATTCTTTTCATTCTTTTTTCTTTATTCTGCTCTGCGGTAGTTATTTCCACTATTTTATCTTCCAGGTCAC
>NC_041222.1:52931697-52972783 GCF_002837175.3 Physeter macrocephalus
TTTCTCCATTCTATTTCCAAGATTTTGGATCATCTTTACTATCATTACCCTGAAATATTTTTCAGGTAGACTGCCTATTTCCTCTTCATTTGTTTGGTCTGGTGGGTTTTTACCTTGCTCCTTCATCTGTTGCATATTTCTCTGTCTTCTCGTTTTGCTTAACTTACTGTGTTTGTGGTCTCTTTTTCGCAGGCTGCAGGCTCATAGTTCCCATTGTTTTTGGTGTCTGCCCCCAGTGGGTGAGGTTGGTTCAGTGGCTTGTGTAGGCTTCCTGGTGGAGGGGACTGGTGTTGTGTTCTGGTGGGTGGGGTCTCCTGTGGAGGCGGGGGGTGGCTATGGCTCACTGTGGAGACAAGGTCACTCTATTTTTTTATAATATCTTTGTTGGATATTATAATTTCATTGATCACTGAAGCAATCTTTAAATGTTTTAATATCCAATTAAAGATAGTAGAGTGCACATTTACTTTAGTTTGGCACTCTTTTATGTATAAAATTCCTTATTTTATGGCTGCAATGTCTGTGCGTTAATTTTGAAAGATTTGTATTAGCATCATGTCCAGTATAGCAATCTCTCTGAAAATTTTTAGATTTTATAATGTAGAAGTTATAAAAATACCCTGTATTTAATTAATTATATTCCACCAATAGTACAGTATATACTGTTGTAGGAAAAGTACACCCACTACATAAACATTCTTTAATATAAAATTTTATTTGTTAACTTAAGTGCATTCTATTTCAATGTAGTAGTATAATTTCATTAAATAAAGTAGTCCACTAACATTTTATATTTTGAGCTTCACTAAATAATGCATTTTTCTATCACGTAGTATATTGTTTTCTGTGTAAGTATTGTATTAAAGCTTTTAACTTCTAGGATTGGGGATTCTTATACAGTAGGCAGATGCATAGAGCACTTGAAATTCACACTTTGCCGTAGAAAATCACACCATTGCCTTATTATTATTGAAATATGTAAGTCAATAATAAAGTGTGATTTTGTTGCCCAGATGTGTACATATATTATAAATCTAGTACTTAATACCATGATGTGGAAAAATAATACCAATGGAAAGGGTATTTTTTCCTAAAATTTGGAAATTCTTAGGTTTCTTTATATCATTAGATCTGTCTTTAACATTTGAACATCCATTGGTCAGCCATCCATTCTATATAAATCAAAATAACAGAAATATGTAGTACCAGAAAGTAATGGGTAAACATTATTTTCTAGTATTGTGTATGTACTAGTGCATTGTCTTACATTTAATTTTTTAATCAAAGTAATACATATATGATTAACAATCAAGTAATAAAGAAAAGTTTATAATAAAAACAAAAGTTGCTGCCTTCATCTTTATCCCCCCAGTTTTGCTCCCCAGAGGCACATATTATTATGTCTCTAAGCTGTTCTTCCATTAGTTTCCTTACCATCTCTTGGTAATGAGTATTTATTTTAAATAACGCCCAGAAAGCATTTGGTAGCTTTTAAGTCTTGGAGAATGCTAACATTAAAATATACATAAGCTTTTCAGTAACAAGATTCTGGCACAAATTATTAATGTTTTCTTTATTTCTGGAAGCAATGAAGAAAAGCAATATTAACTAGTAGTATAACAGGTTGAGCATAAATCTCCAAAATATCTGCTTTTATAATTAAAAATAATTGTATATGATGCTGTGAACTAAGTTCTGCAGTGTAATTAAACATATTTAACATATAACTCTATAAGTAATTTGCATAAATTATTCTGCTTAACAATTTTAGTGTACACCAGAGGATACTGTGATTTTTATCAATGCACTCTATTAACTGAATGGATAGTGATATGGTTTTAAAAGTTGAGACATAATTATAAACCCCTTAGAATCTCCAAATGAAGAGTATTATAGGCTATTGGAATAACTTGCCAAAATTACAGGGAAAATTGCATATGCTGTTTTGAAAGTTGAAATTGTACCTCTATACCTAATCATTTGACAAATATTAACCATTAATTCATATTTTCTCAATGTTCCTTTCCAGATCTATTAGTTCATATGCTAGGCTTTTATTCAGAGAGACATATAGTATTATGCATATAGTTCTATATAATTATAGTCAAAATTTATCCTAACTGAAAACATGGATAAATATTCAATTTCGTGAGGTGCATGATGGTACAATAAACTAAAGGCCAAAACTTGAGTTCTGATTCTTGATTTGGTTCCTAAGAGGCCAGTGACTCAGAGCAAGTCCTATCATCAACAATGGCTTCAGGGCTTCCCTGGTGGTGCAGTGGTTAAGAATCTGCCTGCCAACGAGGGGGACACGGGTTCAAGCCCTGGTCCAGGAAGATCCCACATGCCGCAGAGAAGCTAAGCCCATGCACCACAACTACTGAAGCCCATGCGCATAGAGCCCGTGCTCCACAACAAGACAAGCCACCACAATGAGAAGCCTGCGCACTGCAACGAAGAGTAGCCTCCGCTCCCCACAGCTAGGGAAAGCCTGTGCACAGCAACGAAGACCCAGTGCAGCCAAAAATAAAAAAAATAAAATAAAACAGCTAATTTTTTTTAAAAAATGGCTTCAGTTTCCTCACCTATAAAATGCAACAGACTTGGACTCATGAAAATCCAAAGAAGTCTCTTCAAGTACTTCACTTAATCAGTCACAATTACTCTCAGTTTTGTTATTCTAAGATTTATTTTACTAAATAAGAAAATAACATCATATCATTGTGTACCATACTATAAACATTTGATTATCTAGAAAGGAGACTTTTATGCACATAGCACTTCACATTTTCTTTGGCTTCCTCTATCACTCTTCTTCCCTTCCCCCTGCAAAGACAAAGCATGATTTGGGTAGGATATAAAATTGTCAGAGTATAACTATGGGGCAAGCACCAGCTTCTCCCTTGTCTCAACCATGCCAAGAAAAGAGTGTAGACCAGAAGTTTTCAAGCATTTTGGTTTTAGAACCCCTTTCCACTCCTCAGAATTATTGAAGGCCCCCCAAAATCTTTTATTTACATAGTGTTTATCTAGTGATTTTACTATACCATAAATTAAAACGAAGATCATTGGAAATGTTTATTTTTATTAACTCATTAAAATAATTTCATAAATGCTAATATATAAACATAAATTTTTAATATATGTTTATATTAATATATAAACATATTTTTCATTGAAAAATTATTTTCTAAGACAAAAAAGGGAGAAGAGAGGCATGATTTTGCATTTTTATAAATCTCTATAATGTCTGCCTTAATGGTAGATAGGTGGATTCTCCTCTCTGCTTTCAGTCTATTGTGAAATCACATGTCATGTAGCCTCTTGAAAACTTCACTGTACACTCATAAAAGAATGAGGGTGAAAAAGACAAATAGTTCCCTAATGTTACAAAAAATAGTTTGACCTCTCATCTCCCCTGAAAGGGTTTCATGCCCAAGCCACACTTTTGAGAAATACTGGTGTAGGGAAAGGCATGAGGGTGAGATGCAAAATGCTGGGCTTTGAGTAGCAGAGTGCCCAGGTGGGAGGGGGGAGGAGAGGTGGAGGCTCTTTGGCCAAGATGTGTCCATGATGAATTTGTATACAGTTATGTATACAACACACCTGGTTTATATTATTCTTCAAGTTCTTGTTTTAAAGCAAAGGCTACTTCAGTAATAAACATTCCAAATGTGTGAAGAATTAGAAAGAAATGTGAATTAATTTATAGAAATATTATTTCCACTTGTACAAGAAGAAAAAACAATCCTATGACTAGAATCCCTATGTGATTGATTAAGTGGCTGTACCAGTTTTGTGAGGCTTTAAATATTATACTATTTAATAGGAACAAGTCAGTGCTTGGAGAGATTTCACTAAAATACATAAAAAGATTAGAAAAGAAACCAAGGTAAGCAAGGATTAACTTCCTGCTCATTTACCAAAAAACTTTACTAAGAGAGGAGCTGAGATTAAAGACTAAAAGCTTGGAGACATGAGCATGGCTCAAAGCAAATTAGATGGGCACGCACACTTTCTCTGTGCAGAGCACAAAAAAACCAATTATCTGTGCTTGTGCAAAATGCAGGAAGCAAATAAAGATTTAAAAATAATTATCTTCTTGTCTAGGTTTTCAGTGCAGGAGAGAATCTGTAGAAGTCAGTCTTCCCTATCAACATCTAGTCAGCATATACCACATCTTAACTAATGGAGATATTTCAAAATCCACTGATGATTGGTTTTTTTTCTTTTTAAATTGAGTATGATTGACACGTAACATTATATTAGTTTCAGGTGTACAGCATAATGATTTGACATTTGTATGTACTGTGAAGTAATCATCACAATAAATCTAGTTACCATCTGTCACTGTACATAAAGTAGTTATAATTTTCTTAAACTTTTTCTTATGATGTGGACTTTTAAGATTCACTCTCTCAGCAACTTTCAAACATGCAATACAGTATTGTTACCTATAGTCACCATGCTGTACATTACATCCCCATGACTTATTTTATTGCTGGAAGTTTGTACCTTTTAACCCCCTTCATCCATTTTGCCCACTCTTCACTCCCTCACTGGTGGCTGGTTTTAACACAGACTTTTTTTTAACATAACCCAAAACTTGAACTAGTTCCTTAAAACTCATTCAGAAAAGAGAAAGGTGCCACTAATAATTTTTCACTAACAACAACAGCAGTAAGTGTATCTCATACTTACATAGTGCATACCAAATGCCAGGCACAGACCTGAGTACTTTGTCTATATTAATCCCAATGATCCTCATAACAATATCCTGATGTAGACACTATGATTTCTCCTATTTTTCAAATAAGAAAACCAAAGACTAGAGGAACAGAAAGGCGGAGTATTTTGTCTTAAGTTGGGGAGCCAGGATTTGAACCTAGGCAGTCTGGCCGCAGAATCTGAACAAGAACTAAGCAGTGACTGAATCTGAGCAATGCTATACAACAACTGAATGCGTAAAAGGTTATCAGGGAAAATTCCACATGTTGAGAGAAGCCTACTTGTTTAAATTCTTGCCCTTAAGAATTTCCTCTAGCTCTCTTGGAACACATTCAAATATTAACACCTTGAGTATAAAGAATTTTGCCAATTTTGTTCATCACTGTAACTTTAGAATCCAGAACAGCGACTAGCACAGAATAAGTTCTTAATAAATATTTGTAAAATAAAAAGTGTAAAATGTATGCTTAAAAGTAGGTTTATTTCAGAAATTCAATGAAGTGGAGCTGGAGGGGGGGTTGTTTGTTTTGTTTTTACTCTCAAATAAAAACTCTCAAAAAAAAATAAGGTTGTTTGTTTTGTTTTTACTCTCTCTATCTATTGTCAATGTATTACTGATTTCCAAGTGTCCTTACTCAATTACTCTTGAATTTTAGCATTTTAAAATCACTTGGGAATCTTGTTAAAATGCAGATTGTGATTCAGAATGTCTAGATGAAGCCTGAGATTCTGAATTTCTAACAGGCTCCCAGGTGAGGTCATAGCTATTGGTCTAAGAACTACCCTTTGAGTATCAAGGTCCTTATAAGCATCTGATAGGTGTGACTTTCAAATTTTAGAAATTAAAGTGACTTAAAAGTCATAACAAGTAACAGAGATTTTAAACATTATGTGCACCATGATTCTATTTTTTCACATACTCCTTTTCTCCTTTACACTGTTGCCATTCTTTTAGGACAGAATGAAAAGTGACATTTCTCACTGCTACTGGAATGACTGTCACATGGGATGTTAAATTCTTCAGGTTTTACTGGAGACATACTGCTATGCTTTGTTTGGATACCTCCAACTACCAGTGTTTTTGCTATAACCTTTCCTATGGATTAAACACAAATAAACACATATACTTAACAATTTAAAAAGGCAAGCTATCATACAGTTAAGATTAGAATGGAAAAATACAGAAACATCCACATCATTTTTTGGATTCTTTCATCATTCCAGGATTAAATAGATAACAATTGTCCAAATAAACAAAAAAAGTAATGCTGTATATTTTTGCAAAGAAACGGTCAGGTGTGGTTCCCTTCCTTTCATACATGTAAACAGAGGCCACAGAAAACTATTAAAATAATTAGTATTTATTTAGCAAACACTCTTATTGCATTTAATTTGTCACAGAGAATGTTCTGTGTTACATAAATATCAACTTGTTTAATATGCATAACATCCCAACAAATAAGTACTATTATTATCTCCGTGTTTTATAGGTGATAAAACCAAGGTAAAAGGAATGAGGTCCAGAGGTTAAGATGCCACGCTTTCACTGCCAAGGGTGTGGGTTCAATCCCTGGTTGGGGAACTAAGATCCCGCAAACCGTGCAGCCAAAAATAAATACATACATACATACATAAAACCACCATAAAGTGAAGTTGAAGACATCACCCAAGGTCTCATATCTATTTGCTATGATTCAAAACCAGGCAGCCTCACCTCAGAATTTTTTCTAAGGAAAAAATATATTTGATATTTCCAAAGACTTTGCAATATTATATCCAACTATATTTTCGATTAACCTCAAGAATCATACTCTTTCCAGCAACTTAGAGTGTCACAAACAAAACAGTAGCAAAAAGATACTCAAGATATAAAATGATTGGCTTCAGGAGTGCCAAGGGAAGTGGGGCATGGTGGGAGCTAAAGGAGGGCTGGCTTTCTTCTCTAATGTAGTATCTGTGGTTCACATGACTTTGCACTGAGCATACTCTGCTACGATGAACCAATCTACTAAGTCTATTGCCTGATACTATATTTTTTTGTAGCTCCCTGGAATTTCAGAAATATATTTCCAGTTGTCCATTAGACATCTCCACCCACCTTTCTACAATGGTAATGGAAAAAAACGTCAAAATCTTGCACAAAATTGTTCCTTCCCCTGAAGTTCTGTGTTGGATAATGATGTTACCATCTGCTCATTAATATAATTAGGAACCTCAAAGACATTCTCAACAGGCCTCTCCTTTTTTCCACATTATATTTAACTGTACAGTGACTAACATTTTTTTCTATTTTTCCTCTTTTTTGTAAATTGAAGTATAGTTAATTTACAATGTTGTGTTAGTTTCAAAGGTACAGGAAAGAGATGCAGATATATTATATATATTTTTTCTCCTTCTCAGATTCTTTTCCATTATATGTTATTACAAGATATTGAATATAGTTCCCTGTACTATACAGCAGATCCTTGTTATTTCCTTATTTTATATATAGTACTATATATATGTTAATCCCAAACTCCTAATTTATGCCCCTGCCCTACTATCCCCTTTGGTAACCAACAGCTTGCTTTCTATGTCTAATGAGTCTATTTCTGCTTTGCAAATAAGTTCATTTGTATCATTTTTTAGATTCCACATATAAGTGATATCATATGATATTTGTCTTTCTCTGTCTAACTTGCTTAGCTTACTATAATAATCTCTAGGTCCACCCATGTTGCTGCAAATGGCATTATTTCATCTTCTTTACAGCTGAGTAATATTACATTGTATATATGTACCACATCTTTATCCATTCATCTGTTGATGGACATTTGCATTGTTTCCATGTCCTGACTACTGTAAATAGCAATGAACATTGGGGTGCATGTCTCTTTTTGAATTATGGTTTTCTTTGGATATATGCCCAGAGGTGGGATTGCTGGATCATACGGTAACTATATTTTTAGTTTTTTAAGGAACCTCCATACTGTTCTCCATAGTGCTTGCACCAATTTACATTCCCACCAACAGTGTAGGAGGGTTCCCTTTTCTCCACACCCTCTCCAGCATTTATTACTTGCAGACATTTTAATGATGGACATTCTGACTGGTGTGAGGTGATACCTCATTGTAGTTTTGATTTGCATTTCTCTAATAATTAGCGGTATTGAGCATCTTTTCATGTGCCTGTTGATCATCTGTATGTCTTCTTTGGAGAAATGTCAGTTTAGGTCTTCTGCCCTTTTTTTCTTTTTTTTTTTTTTTAATATTAAGCTGTATGAGCTGCTTGTATATGTTGGAAATTAATCCCTTGTCGGTAGCATCGATTGCAAATATTTTCTCCCAGTCTGTAGGTTGTCTGTTCGTTTTGTTTATGGTTTCCTTTACACTGACTAATATTAATGGCACCTCAGTGTACAAGATCAGCTGAAGTCCACATCATCTCTCCTTTGGACTACTGCAGCACCTTCCCAGCTTCTTATGGCTTTAACTTCTCCAATTATTCTTTGATACACTCATAAGACCTGCTTTTCTAAAGCATATATAGACAGTCTCGCGACTTGTTAAAGACCTTTGTTGTCCATTCTCTGCTTATAGATTTAAGTCCAAACTGCTTAGTGAGGTATATAAAGGCATTTCTCATTTAACCTCAGACTATGTTTCACGCCACAGCCTCAACTATTTCTTTTCCAAGCAGCTATATAAGCTTCTTACTTCAGCAAACAATGTCTTTAAAATCTTCTTAATATATACCTTTTTGTTCTGTCCAGAATATACTTGTCTACATTTTAGCTTGACAATTTTTATTCATCTTTCAAGATGATAACTTATACCTGAAGTATTTTCCTACCTTCCCTAGAGAAATGAACTTTATCACTCTGATTTCCTCTTGTACTTTGAATGTAATTTTTATGAGTCACTCTGCATTATAGCATTCTAGCAGGTAAGAAAATCTCACAGTTTTTGGTATACAGGTGAAGCTCAGTAAAATTAATTGAATAAAAAAAGTGAAAACAAATAATTTGGCTCAACCAATGATTTTACATTAATAATGTATTTTATAATTTTGGTCATAACTGAACAATTAACTATATATAATATTAATTATATAATAATAGTATGAAATTTTGTCTCACATATGTTTATATCAATGATTTCTCCCTTTTGCATGAAAAGGATACTATTTGT
This sequence comes from Physeter macrocephalus, assembly GCF_002837175.3. NCBI lineage: Eukaryota > Metazoa > Chordata > Mammalia > Artiodactyla > Physeteridae > Physeter > Physeter macrocephalus. The sequence goes on from NC_041222.1 coordinate 52,940,599, forward strand.
AGTCAGCAAAACAATGGGAGTAAAAATACATTGATAGTATCATAAATCCCAAGAATATCCTCTATTCTATTCCCATAGTCATGGCTAGCCAGAGAGAAAACAGTCAAATGCAGGTTGGTATAGACTGTTGACTGCCAAGAGAAAAGAAAAGTTATTTGTGTTGAATTCAACATGAATTTCATTATCAGGAATGTGCTAAAAAAACACTGACACTGTTGTGGTCCTTCTGTAGGTGGTCTGTCTCACATGTGGGAGGCTCATGTTTGGTAGAAACATGCAGTAGTGTTGCTGATATATGACTCTTTGATTTATACTTCCCCGTGCCATCCATAAATACAGGTGGTTCCTGCTTTGTATTATGATCTGGAAGCTCAACTGAAGAGAAAACAATTGCAAACAAATAATTTTCTCCACAGTCACATAAACAGCTATGTATATTCAAATTTGAAAGCTAATGTATGAGAGGCTCATTCAAGTTAGGACTTTGCAGTTATCATCTCGACCTCTAGATGGCGAAGCAGCACCAGTTTGACATTTGCATTACTTCAATTCACATCCCTGGAGTTTCAGGATTACTGTTCTCCGGGACATCCAGAAACTATGGGAAGAGCATCCTATCCCAAAGTGGAAGAAGATCTATTAGGTATTTTGAGGGGAGCAAAGTAGAGAGCTGTAGAGCAGAGTAGTGACTGGTGTACTTAACACTGTAGAGTGTTATTACTGATGCATACTAAGATAATCAATAAAATTGCTATATTTTATATTCTTGATATTTTCATAACTATAATCAAGGGAAGTTCCAATCATTTTCAAAAGTAGAGTGAATGATGTAATGACCGTCCATACACTCATAGCTCAGCTTGAGAAATTATCAACACATGACCTATCTTTACTCCTATACACAAGTAACATGTTTTGATGCCACATACATGAATTCATTAAAAACCTCATGATCCCCCTCAACAAAATGACTTTGTGAAAATATTTCCACCTGATATTAACCTTTGAAGGAAACATTGAAGATGTAGTAATTACTAAGAGAGCAAGAGGGGATCTTCTTGGACCCATTTCTTGACCTGGGTGGTGAATACATCGGTGCGTTTACTTTGCTGTAATTCCCCTAGTTTCAGACTTCGTGTACTTTTATGCATATTTTACTTTTAAGAAAGGGAAAGAAGCCTTATAAACCCTGGCCTCTAGATGGAAATGGGCATAGAGTATGGAGTTGCTTATCCTTATTGACAATGGGAAACTGCAAAGTTTAGAGAGAAATTAAGGAGAAAATTAAATTGTACCAAACCCCTCCACAGAGATCTTTAACATTTACTTCATGAAAAGCTCTTAAAGGCTCAGAAAGTCATCTTGATCTTTCTTTAAGGGGGAGCAGTGGAAGAATGAGCATGCCTTCTCACTTGCCTACACTTTTATCTACTGTGGTCTCCCTTGAGACAGTCACTGCCATTGACGTGGTATGCAGCTTTATGGGAGAAGAACCACAAACACTTTACTGAAGTGAAATAATGATGGAAGTTTTACCTCTTGAAAACCCACCAGGATAATAAGTAATAAGCCAGAGGGCAAAATAAATGTGCAATCAATGAAAAAGTAGGAAGAGATAATGGAAATAATAAAAAGAAAAGAGAAAAATAAGAAGGTGGTGAGAACAGAGTACAGAAGAAGCTGTTCTCACTTACCACAGAAGCCTTCCTTTACTACTCCACCGATTTCCCTCTCCTTGAAACTTCTAGAGTGTTCAAAGTGCTATTTTATTATGTAAGAGAGGTATAATGGGGTGCAGAGAATACCTGCTTATATTCAGATAGGTCTTGATTGAAACCTTGAGGAAAATACTTAACCTCCCTGTTTTAGCTATCTGTAAAACGGGATTAAAATATTTTCTTTTCAGCGATATTTTGATTATTAGACATAAAATATGTAACATAACACCAGGGCACTGCTGGTAATCAATTAGTAACAACTATGATGATGATGATGATGATTAGATTTGTTAGTATTGTCTTTGTACCTAGGAATAAGCTAATGTTATAACAGGTGTTAATGAATATTTTTTCAGCTTGAGAGACAACTGTGGTTTGAGCGCAAGTAAAAATAGCCTTAGGGACTGAGTATGCTGCCTTTGATCGATATTGATAAGTCTTTTCTAAAATATGTGGATGAAAAGTATGATTCTTTTATATATGGTGTTTCTATTACTTATGTGACAAATAATGACTCAGTTTACAATTTACTAAGAATGAGGGAAGGTAAGTATAATACAAAAGGAAGTCATCTGGCTCACAGGTAGCAGATGCTGCATATCTTCTACAAATATCTAATGGGAGACTTAGAGACGGCTTGTCTCCTCTGGAAATAATGATGAAATATACAGCTCAGTTTCCCCTCTACTTCTGTTTTAAATTAGCAACTGAAAGGAAGTAACACGATTGACAGCAAACATAATTTCTCACATTTCTCTAAATAAATTCAATCCAATAGATTTTGTTTAAATTGCTCAGTTACAGGTGCTTCAATGAAAGCAATATGGTTAAAGTTGTAGAGTTGTAATGCAGGATAGATATACTAGAAAAAGTAGAGTGTTGTAACTGAGCAGTATTAGAGAATATTTTTCCCTCTTAAAGTTAGATTGTGATCACTAGATATTAGTTTCACTTATGGGAAGTATCTGAAAAGACCATTAGAGTCAAGTGTAAACTAATCCTTATAAAGACATATGATCACATTAATATTATAGAACAAAGCTTAAGCATAATTTAGACCCATTTTGGAATGGTGGTGAAAGGACACATGACCCATCATGATACAGAAGTTTACTGATTCCAAGAAGGAACTTTCAGAAACATTGTTACCTAATTAAATTAGTGATTTTCTTGAGCATAAAAAAAAATAAGTAGCCAGAGACTATGATTAAACAGAAAAACACAAGACAGGGTTATCTCACTCATTTAAGTGGCTTCAGTAGTATTTGTTGTGAAAAACGTGTTTTTATTATACTGGATAAAATTAAATAAAACAATTGAGGCCATAGCATCACATGTCTCAACTTAGGTATGCCACATGGTAAAAGACTGTGCTAAACTTGGATTCAAAAGATCCACAGACAGATGGACCTACAGAACATTATGCTTAGTGAAGTAAATCAGAGAAAAACATATACTGTATGATATCACTTATATGGGGAACCTTAAAAATAATACAAATGAATCTATAAGCAAAACAGAAACAGACTCACAGATACTGAAAACTAACTTGTGGTTACCAAAGGGGAGAGGGAATGGGGAAGGGACAAATCAGGGGTTTGGGATTAACAGATACAAAATACTATGTATAAAATAGATAAGACACAAGGATATACTATATAGCATAGAGGATTATAGCCATTATCTTGTAATAACTTGTAATGGAGTATAATCTGTAAAAATACTGAATTACTATGCTGTACACCTGAAACAAATGTAATACTGTAAATCAATGATACTTCAATAAAAAACAAAAGATTCACAGACTATTTCCTGTTTTGTCATTTACTAGCTATTTAAACTTGTGCAAACTATTTTGCCTCTTGGAAACCACTTCCTTAATCACAAATAAGGTGTTTGGGCTTCAACAAATACTTTCTAAAATTCTTAGCAGTTTTAATGTTTTAGGATTCCATTTTCCTTTGTACTGTATTCAACTAGCACATTGCATCTATTTTTCTAGAAGATTAAACATGAAATGACAGGTATGCTTCAATTCTAGTAGCCAGGAATCTAGTGTCCTTGTCCTGGTGGTGTGGTGGCAACAACAGTGGCTAAGTTCAGAAAGAGAAAGAGAACAAAGAAAGCAACTGAGATCTGGGTGCATTTCTATGAACTGCTGCAATTGTAAGAAGCATCTAACATCGCCCTTGAAGGCCAAGCATTTGCTCTATGTGTAAGAATGAGACTAGTGGAAATGACTCCCAATGATCTTTTAAAGAAACACACCTCATAGGAAAACCTCTCTTGTGAATAGCATCTCCTTTAAATTACTTCTTATAAGTAGTAACAACTGACTTCTCTTCACTGGCCCCCATTCTCCGTCTCTATAAACAGAATATTTCACAGGAATAAAGCGTTCTGGATCAGACACCAAAAATGAAAAATTAATCAATGTCCTCCAAAAGAATAGCAATAAATGAGCTACACAGTACTTCAGAATTATTTTCAAATGAACAACAAAAAATAACTTCTCAAGTAAGATTTAAGAAAGTGCATGTGGCATGTCATATCAAAAGGAAACATGGGATTAAGAAAAGAGCAATAACGAAAGCTACTACGGAGCTACTGCTTTAACTATGGGCCCGACATTGTCCTACTACTTAACACGTATTTCTTCATTAACTATTCATAGCCACACAATGAGGGAGACACTAACATTATCCGTTTTCCACGTGTTGAAACTGAGGCAAAGAAAGATCAAGTGGATTGACTGAGGTCCCACAGCTCAGAATGGCAGATAGGACTTGAAAAAGGGACTCCAACCATTACACCATGCTGCTTCTCAGCAGACTGTTTTCAAGTCACATATTTCAGAAGATTCTTTATTTTCATTGATCCTCATATGTTCTGTAGCCTCTGACTTCTTACTTCTCATTAAAAACAATTAATGAATCAATGAAAGGAAGAATCACAACATATGTTCACTAGCAAGCCACATAACCAACTGAGAGTAAATGTATTAATTTACTTTTAAATGGAAGCTTCTAAGACCATAAAATATTTTACTTTCTTGGGGCAATGCTATTTTTAGTGTAAGTATTCACTGACAAAGTACAATGCTTATTGTTTCATGTCAACCTAAAAATCAAATAGTTCTCTACTATACGTCTTCATGTTTGGCCTTGGGAAACACTTATGCAGAATTTTAAAATACGTTGAATTGGACTAATCAAATCAATAATTAAATGACTCAACTTTGCATTGAGGTCTGCCTACAAAATTTCTGTATACAGAATAGGGTTTACTTATCTAACTGTATTGAGAAATTCTCAAAAATATACTATGTTTAAAAAATAGTTGATATATTAAAAAGCCAGCACATTTTCTTAAATATTAAACATAAGTAAATGGATTCTAAGAGGCAAAATAGTTTGCACGTTTGAATAGCTAGTAAATGGCAAAATAAGAAATTGTGTGTGTGTTTACAACAAAAATCCATCTATTCAGCTTTTTTTTCCATTTTGAAATGAATTAGTGCATGTGCTTTATTTAAAATGTCTCCCCTACTCACTTATTTTTGGTTTCTTTAGTTGAATTGATTTCTTTTGTTGAGCTTTGCTTATTTTTATTCTTTCTTGGTTGGTATTGAAAAATGTTTAAGCTATGGTTATTCTTGTGTTCAACCTTGATTGTATCCTAGAGGCTTTGATGTAGAATGGTATCACTAATTTTCTTTTTTCTAGATAGCTTGTGAATGGATGAATGAATGAATGAATAGATGTATATATGACTAATGTATATATGACTAAATAATGGCTTAGGAAAGAGTTTTAAATTTTCCAAAAAAACCCTTAGTAGTTGATATTTAATTTTGTTACCCATTTAATTAATTTATTTATTTTTAATTGAAGTATTGTTGATTTACAATTTATGTTAGTTTCAGGTATACAGTAAAGTGATTCATTTATACATCCATTTTTTTTCAGATTAATTTCCCTTATAGGTTATTATAAAATATTGAGTATAGTTCCCCATACTATACAGTAGGTCCTTATTGTTTATCTATTTTATATATAGTAGTGTGTATCTGTTAATCCCAAAATCCTAATTTATCCCTCTCCCACCCTTTCCCCTTTGGTAACCAAAAATGTGTTTCCTAAGTCTGTGTTACTTATTTTAAATTGTATCATTTTTCTGTCTTTTGGAAAGTTTATGGAGATTTTTTTGTGCCCTAATGTATGACAATTTTTAAAAATGTCATGAAGGCATTTTTCTTTCCTGCTCATAGGCTAGATATCTATCAGTAATAGTAATATGTAATAACGTTAAACTATTCAGGTCACTGTTCTCAGTCATTTTTATGTTTACATATTTTAAATAGATATTGATGAGTATATACGGTGTCACATGTCCTCATGTTTCTGTTTTTCCTTTTGTTTCCAGAAATTTTGCTTAGAAAATTTTAATGTAATTCAGCATTTCAAATAGTTAATGACAGCTATCTGAATTTTAGTTCACACCACTTATTAGTAAAAGGGGATTGTCTTATTCCTTTTTGTACTTTTTACCTTGCATTCAACTTTATTTACCATTAACACTTCTCATCCTCATGCCATTCTCCTTTGCCTTTTGCATTGCTGCCTATCCTTTAATTCTAAACCTTTACATGTCCCATTACATCCTCAGCACCTAGCATGGTGCTGGCTCATGGTGGGCACACAGCATGTTACAAAATGGAAGAGTGTAAGTTTCAGTCATTTCATGAGTTTTCAATAAACTAACGTTTCAATCAATGTTTAAATGCATAAAACCTCATTACAAAAATTGACTAGAATATGGACCTAAAGGTAGGACTAAATGTATACATAATGTTTACTTCATAATTTAAAATTGATAAATTTTATAAAAATTCAATATAAAGTAGTAGGCATCTACTGAGTTAAAAATGAGGTTGACATACTAAGATTGTGAATAAAGTCAATTAAAACACTCAACTTCACAGAGTCAAATATGAGATTGCATTTGATAGACTCATTTGAATTTAGTCTCTCCACAAACCTATTTATGTTTTCAAATAATTTCCCTTGTTTTCTGCACTTGTACAACTCTGGGCATCTAATTTGCAGATTACAATGTATTTAAATACAACTAAACTTTCAGTATATGAACTTTATCAGCCTTGCCCATATATTTGTCCATTCACTTTACTCTGTGAACCAGTATGTAAGCGCATGAAATAAGTAACATAGACTGGACACTGGATCATTAGTTAAGACTATGCCTTTCAACCACTATGTGGAGCCACGGAAAGAATAGAGGCTAGCTTCCCTTGTTGCTGGAAGTTAGGGCCTTCCCCCATATACATAATGCATCTTGATGATCTTTACTTCAGTTTCTCTTTTCTTGCTCCTTCTTTTACCAATATTTGTTCCACTTACCCTTTTTCAAATACATCACTTTTTATAGCCTTGCTATATTTCTCAGTTTACTTAAAAATTAGAAGATTTGGCGATATCAAGCCCACATTTGCACTGTCAACAACCTGCTAGAACTAAGCAGCAGCTGCCCTCTGGGGCCAAAAGTATACTTTCATTTTGCCACATTTTATTCCTGATCCACTTAATTTACTTCCATTATCATGATGCTCTTTTAGGTTGTTAAGGTCACATCCATCACAGAATATCTAGCCTGGTGTTTGGTCTGCTCATCTTCACAAACTTCTTTGTTTTTATCAACACTTATCTGACTTTATTTAGTGCAAATATTTTCTATGCTTCTTTAGCTGTGAGATATTTGAAAATGGTTATGTATAAATGAGAATTCTTAGGAAAACTCCTCTTGAAGGGCTTATGTTCTCTAAGTAAACACTTCCTTATAAGAGTTTTTCTGTCTGGTCACCAGAAGGACACTTAAATTAGTTGATGCTACAGGCTCTAAGTCACAAACAAGGTGATGCCATTGTGTTAGAATATAGAAGTTTGAATTTGTGGGCAAGTGTGATGAATCATTATGATTGTTGTTGGTTTTAGTGATACTGCTTTACCTAGAGGTTCATTGCGCATATAAATATGTGACAGTTCTTGATAAATGCCATGACAGGCAAGTTAGTTACACAAAGCCTCCCCCCCCCACCTCCCCACCCCCATGCTCTTTCAGGGAGAGGCCAGTGCAACAGGAAAGCACTTTGGTTCATGCTCTTGTTCCACCTGATGGAACCTGCCCAAAAGGTCAGGTCAGAAAGACTGTCACTCCCTTGACCAGATGAGCCAGACCCTGGATTCCTCAGGGCTCTACAAACTGCTAGATCAATACCTGGATTAGAAAGACAAAAACTCTTAATCTTTCCAGGTCTCAGAACCTTCTTCCTTCTCCCTGTTCATCTGAAGATAGGTGGAAGGTGGTAAAAAAAAAAAGTGTGATTTTGTTTTCCACACATCTGCTATTTCCACATTCCCTGTGTTCAGGCCCACTTATTAGAAAAAATTAACCTCTCTTTAGTTCAGAGCTAGGACATCCGTCTTGTTCAATCAGTTAATTTCATTTTTTTCTGGTATATACATATATGACTACTTGAAAACAATACTGAAGTAATTTGTGAGCTCTTACTAATCATAAACAGTTATAAAATTTTGAAATCTAAAAATTTACTCTATATCCCCAAGTTTGAAGGTACTGTGAAATACTGGTTTCAAGCAACATGAGCAGTTTATATTAAATAATTATTAAATTATATAATAATCTATTATATTATATTAAACTGAAGAAATAGTAAACAACCAAATTATCTTTTGAATTATGAAATATTGAAGCTACAGATTTACAGCTCTGGGTTGATTACATGAGAATAGTTTTTTTATGTAAATTATCTGAATCAATAATGGACATTCAAAAACTTTGAAAAAAAAATAGGGCTTCCCTGGTGGCGCAGTGGTTGAGAATCTGCCTGCCGATGCAGGGGACACGGGTTCGTGCCCCGGTCCGGGAAGATCCCACATGCCGTGGAGCGGCTAGGCCTGTGAGCCATGGCCTCTGAGCCTGCGCGTCCGAAGCCCGTGCTCCGCAACGGGAGAGGCCACAACAGTGAGAGGGCCGCGTACCGAAAAAAAAAAAAAAAAAAAAAAAAAAAATTGACTACTAACTTTTTTCTGTTCAACAGGATAGATATTTCCAGATCAAAGCTAACTGGGGGGACTTCCTTGGTGGTGCAGTGGCTAAGAATCCACCTGCCAATGCAGGGGACCTGGGTTCAAGCCCTGGTCTGGGAAGATTCCACATGCCGCAGAACAACTAAGCCCATGCGCCACAACTACTGAGCCTGCACTCTAGAGCCCGCGAGCCATGACTACTGAATCCCGCGTGCCTAGAGCCTGTGCTCCGCAACAAGAGAAGCCACTGCAATGAGAAGTCTGCACACCACAACGAAGAGTTGCCCCCGCTCACCGCAACTAGAGAAAGCCCGCGCACAGCAACAAAGACCCAACGCAGCTGAAAATAAATAAATAAAATAAATAAATAAATAAAAATTCCGATTACATCATTAAAAAAAAATGCTAACTGGGGCATTCAGTGAGCAAGTGACTAAGTATCCATTCTAAGTAGAGCCGTGCACTTGCATTATCATGTTGCTGGACCAAAGTGAGGCTGTGTGCTACAAATTGTTTGAAGAATGCTTTTGGGGGTAATTCTGTGCATATAGAATTAGATTTATTTAAAACTCTAACTCTGATCTTTTTATTTCTTTTACTGTCTACATTATTATGTGCATTGCTGCCACAGTTTCACAAGTTACAGTGTTCCTTCATGTCCTCTGAATTTTATAACCCTGAGACTACTTAATTGCCATTTCAACCTGTTTACAGCAAATGAGGAGAGGATATCTGAAATGTATTTTTAAATACTCTCTAATCAGACATGTGATGAATCCCAAAGCAAAACCATGATAGTGTGTTCTATACTTGCTAATAAGATTCCCTTGGAAATAACAAACAGAATCGTTCAGTAATTTAAAAACTGGCACACTATTGCTTTAATAGGAACTGTGAATATTTTATCACCATAATCCCCAATGAATAATTCTGCTTTGTTACTTTCCCTTCAAGGAGAAGAGTACTTGAAGTTATGATATGCAATGATAGAATCTCTTGAAAACCTTTGAGATCCTTTACCAAGTGACTCTGAAAATCTTTGATATTCTCCTCAGAATATTAAGGCATAGTGTTTAAAATGTGAAGCAATTTTTTGTCAAAATTCTCTAAATATTGAGATTAGCTTATTGTGCCCTATTTTGAATTTGGATTTTATCTTCTCATTTATTTCAAATCAGTTGCATATTAAGTAGCCTTCTTTTAAGTCTCTAGGATTTCTTCATTAACATTGTCCCCTGCCTTTTGTTATAATGTCATACACCCTTATTCACACAACATTTCCATCAAAGACACTTTATTGAGGGCTTCCCTGGTGGCGCAGTGGTTGCGCGTCCGCCTGCCGATGCAGGGAAACCGGGTTCGCGTCCCGGTCTGGGAAGATCCCACATGCCGCGGAGCGGCTGGGCCCGTGAGCCATGGCCACTGAGCCTGCGCGTCCGGAGCCTGTGCTCCGCAACGGGAGAGGCCACAGCAGAGGGAGGCCCGCATACCACAAAAAAAAAAAAAAAAAAAAGACACTTTATTGAGTAACTACAATGGCAGAGAAAGTAAAGCTCATCAAATGTTGCATGTGCTTACCTACAGTTCTTGGACAATGCTGCAGTTAGTTAGAGATTATAAGACTAGCTACGGCCAATGTATGATGAGCCAAAATTTTGTCATTTGTATCAGATATTCTTAATTTCAGACATGCTACCTGTATGTTCTCTATTTTTCTCTGGCTTTATTGTGACATAATTGACATGAAACATTGTCTAAGTTTAAGGTGTGCAACGTGTTGATTTGATACACTTATACATTGTGAAATCATTATCACAGCAGGGTTAGCTAACACTTCTATCACCACACATACTTACTATTTCTTTTTAGTGGTGAGAACATTTACCAACTACTGTCTTACAAGTTTCAAGTATATAATACAGTATTGTCAGTGATAATCACCATGCTGCACATCAGACAACCAGAGATTATTTATCTTATTACTGAAAGTTTACACCCTTTGACAAACATCTCCCCATTTCCCCCATGCATCAGTCCTTGGTAATCACCATTCTACTCTATGTTTCTATGAGTTTGGTTTCTTTAGATTCCACAAGTAAGTGATATCACACAGTATATGTCTTTATCTGTCTAATTTCACCTAGCATAATGCCCTCATGATCCACCCATGTTGATATAAATGGCAGAATTTCCTTCTTTCTCATGGCTAAATAATATTCCATTGTATGTGTGTATATATATGTCACATCTTTTATCATTGATCCATTAATCTATTGAGAGTCACTTAAGTTGTTTCCATATCTTGGTATTGTGAATAATGCTGCAACGAACTTGGGAGTACACATATCTCTTTGAGATCCTGATTTCATTTCCTTTGGATATATACTCATAAATAAAATTGCTGGATCATATGGTAGTTCTATTTTTAATTTCTTGAGAAATTTCCATACTGTTTTCATAGTATCTGTACCAATTTACATTCCCACCAACAGCACACAAGTGTTCCCTTTTCTCTACATCCTCACCAACAAGTGTTCTCTTCCTTTTTTGATGGTAGCTATTCTAATAGATATAAGGTGATATGTCATTGTGGTTTTGATTTGGATTTACCTGATGATTAGTGATGTTGAGTACCTTTTTATGCACCTATTGGCAACTTGTAGGTCTTCTTTGAAAAAAGAAATGTCTATGCAGACCCTCTGCCCATTTTTTAATCAAATTTTTTGTTTTTGTTTTTTGTCTGTTTGTGATTGAGTTGTATGAGTTCTTTATATATTTTGGATATTAACCCCTTATCTAATAAATGGTTTACAAATATTTTTTTTTCCATTCTGTAAATTGCCTTTACATTTGTTGATTGTTTCTTTTGCTGTGCAGAAGCTTTTTAGTTTGATGTAGTCCAATTTGTTTAATTTTACTTTTATTGCTTGTGCTTTTGGTGTTACATACAAAGAGTCACTGCCAAGACCAATGTCAAATAATTTTCCCCTATATTTTCTTATAGGAGTTTTAATATTTTGGGTTTATGTTTAATTCTTTTATCTATTTCAAGTTAATTTTTGTGAGTAGCGTAAGGGGTTTAATTTCATTCTTCTGTATGTGGTTATCCAGTTTTTCCAGCATCATTTATTGTAGAAAGTATCTTTTCCTCACTAAAATATTATTGGTTCCCTTTTCAAATATTAGTTGCCTATATATGTGAGGGTTTATTTCTGGGCTCTTGATTCTGTTCCATTGCTGTTTGATTACTATAGCTTTGAAATCAGGAAGTCTGATGCCTCCAGCTTTGTTCTTCTTTCTCAGGATTGCTTTATCTATTTTGGGGTCTGTCATGGTTCTATTAAAAATTTTAGGACTTTTTTTTTTTTTCTGTGAAAAGTACAACTGGAATCCTGACAGAGATTGCATTGAATCTATAGATGGCTTCAGATAGTATAGACATTTTAACAACATTGATTTTTCTGATCCATGAACATGGGATATCTTCCATTTATTTGTGCTTTATTCAATCTCTTTCATCAAAGTCTTATATTTCTCAGCGTATGATCTTTTATATCCTTAGGTAAATTTATTCCTAAATATTTAATTGTTTTTGATGTTATTATGAATGGGATTGTTTTGTTTTTTTCTTTTTCAGATCTTTTGTTGTTATTCTACAGAGACATTACTGATTTCTATATGTTGATTTTGTACTTGCAAATTTACTTAATTCATTGAGTAGTTCCAACAGTATTTTGGTGAAGGTTTTAGGATTTTCTATATATAAGATAACATAATCTGCAATTAAAGACATTTTTCATTTTTTCTAATTTAGGTGCCTTTTATTTCTTCATTTTGCTTGATTGCTCCAGCTAGGATTTCCAATACTATGTTGAAGAGAAGTGGTGAGAGTGGGCATTCTTGCATTGTTTCCAATCTTAGAGGAAAAACTTTTCATCTTTTCAAACTTTTAATCTTTCACCTTAAGTGTGATGTTGCCGTTGTGTGTGTGTGTTTTCCTCTAACAGTATGCTGGAACTTCTCCACTGGAAACCTAAACTTCCACAAAGGCTCTCTTCTCTCTCGTCCACTGGTGATTGTCTAAGATGGAGCATTCAAGGGACTCTTGGACTGAAGCCAACAGGGGCTATACAGGTCTCATGGACCACTGCAGGATACACAGCCAAGACTGAGTTCTGTATCCCTATTAATTGATGAGCAGGAGGGTGAGACTCTTTCCCAGTCCCTTGTGTATGGTGCTGGATCCCACAGAGTTCCCACAAAGGCACTTTTGCCTGTGGATAAAATTCCAAATTTATCCACAGGCAAAAGTGCCTTTGTGGGAGGGGCCCCTTTGAGGGAGGGGAGTGATGAGGGATGTCTACTTAGCCATGTTGTTGATGTCACTCACCGTATGTTCCTTCTTTTCCTTATGCATCAACTTTGGAAGCCTTGGATCTGGACTGTTCAGCTACTAAGGACTATCCCAATTAATACAGGCACTAATCAACACAGCATAAGTAAACTAGAACAAAGGGAAAATTATAGAATACATAAAGAATTTAAGAAGCAATATATATTCTAGCCTCCTTTGTCATAGATTAGGTGACCATAGGTGCATGGGTTTATCTCTGGACTTTCTGTCTTGTTCCATTGATCTATATTTCTGTTTTTGTGCCAGTACCATACTGTTTTGATTACTGTAGCTCTGTAGTATAGTCTGAAGACAGGGAGCCTGATTCCTCCAGCTCCGTTTTCCTTTCTCAAGATTGCTTTGCCTATTCGGGGTCTTTTGTGTTTCCATACAAATTGTAAAACTTTTTGTTCTAAGTCTGTGAAAAATGTTATGGGTAATTTGATTGCATTGAATCTGTAGATTACTCTGGGTAGTATCGTAATTTTGAAAAGATGCTTAACATCACTAATTATCAGAGAAAAGCAAATCAACCTACAGTGAGGTATCACCTCATACTGGTCAGAATGGCCATCATCAAAAAATCTACAAACAATAAATGCTGGAGAGGGTGTGGAGAAAAGGGAACTCTCCTACACTGTTGGTGGGAACGTAAATTGGTGTAGCCTCTATGCAGAACAGTATAGAGGTTCCTTAAAAAACTAAAAATAGAGCTACCATATGATCCAGCAATCCCACTCCTGGGCATATATCCAAAGATAACCATAATTTGAAAATATACATATACCCCAATGTTCACTGCAGCACTGTTTACCAGAGCCAGAACATGGAAGCAACCTAAATGTCCATCAACAGGGGAATGGATAATGAAGATGCAATACATATATAAAATGGAATATTACTCAGCTATAAGAAAAAAGAATGAAATAATGTCATTTGCAGCAACATGAGTGGACCTAGAGCTTGTCATACTGAGTGAAGTAAGTCAGAGAAAGATAAATATCATATGATATTGCTTATATGTGGAATCTAAAAAACTGGTACAAATGAACCTATTTACAAAGCAGAAATAGAGTCACAGATGTAGAAAACAAACTTATGGTTACTAAGGGGGAAAGGGGGGGATAAATCGGTAGATTGAGACTGACATATACACACTACTATATATAAAATAGATAACTAATAAGAACCTACTGTATAGCACAGGGAACTCTACTCAGTACTTTGTAATGACTTATATGGGAATAGAATCTAAAAAAGAGTGGATATCTGTAAATGTACAACTGATTCACTTTGCTGTACAGCAGAAACTAACACAACATTGTAAATGAACTATATTCCAATAAAATTAATTAAAAAAATAAATAAAATAGATAAACAACAAGGACCTACTGTATAGCACAGGGAACGATGCTCAATATTCTGTAATAACCTAAATGGGTAAATAATTTGATAAAAGAATAGATACGTGTATATGTATAAGTGAATCACTTTGCTGTCCACCTATAATAACACATTATTGTTAATCACCTATACTCCAATATGAAATAAATTTTTTTAAAAAAATAAAAGAAAATAGATAACCACAAAAAAAGCTATATTAATACATTAAATGTATGTCTTGATATTCTACTGACTAGAGGTAGGCCTCAAAATTAATTGTGAATTTGTAAGTAGTCAGTGTAAATGGGAAAGATAATTGGTTATTATTGTGTCCCTAAGATAAAAATAAACCAGTTGACTGGGGAAAAATCCTATTATTTGTATTAAGACAGACAGAAAATTCCCCCTTTATTTTCAGACAGGGCAACATGACCTAATGACTCTGTTTATTCTTTGATGCCATTTAAACGCGGGACCATACACTTTTACAGTCAGAGATGTTTCTCAAATTTACTTTGATTATGTAAATCCTCAAAACAGATTATCTCAAGAAAAACAGATTATTCTCAAGGTTCAGTTAGGTCAGGCTTCATTTTTGCTTATTTAATATGAACTTGTCAATATCATGCAAATATTCCAACTTTTAAATACATGCGTAAAATTCTACTGGAAGTGTTTACAGAAATAAGGATATTATTTGTGTCTAATCAATTTGTGTTGTGCTTAAAGTGTAACTGAGGTCAAATTAGGGTTTTTGCCTAAAAACCATAAATTAATTTTCCTGCGTTACTTGAAGAATTGTTCATTCACACTTTTCCATCTTTCTAGCTTGTCTACTATCAGGAATGTTAGAAGACTATACTGTAATTTGAATTATGTGGCAAATTTCTCATCAATTCATTTAGAAATTCCCAAATATCTGTGTGTTGTTATGGAGAACATATTTTATGTCTGATTCATTTTTCATCAGAGTACTTCTATTTATTTGTATGTGCCAAATCTTGGTGGAAAATCTGAGTCTATTCTTTCTTTCTCCCCCCAACCCCGCTTTTTTTTTTTTGGTAAAGCTATTTTGACAATTTGATTTCTAATTAATTTTTAGTGAGAACCAGAAAGAAACACGCAGAGATGTTGCATTTTTTAAAGCGTGATATCAATAAAGAAAACATTTTCTTTCTTAGAAAACTTTGCTATGCGAACTTGAGATTTTATGCACACTATGTGTAAATCAATGATCCATGAGAGGAAAACATGAACACTGGGTTCTGGGTCAATATAAATACCAAAAAACGAAAGATGAGAGCAAGATGATTTTGAACATGGTTTCAAATGTGTTGCATTCACCTGAATTTTAAGGACGATATTTTTAGCTCCCTTGCATAAGAAGGATTTAGCTGGCCCCTGAAAACTAAGCACCCTGAGAAAGATATCCTTTACCAGTCACCGCAATGTGCCTCTACCATCAACTGACTGAAAGAAAAAATGTCATCATTGTACGTCTCATGGCCTTTATTAAAAAAGGAAGTAGTGGGCTTCCCTGGTGGCGCAGTGGTTGAGAATCCACCTGCCGATGCAGGGGACACGGGTTCGTGCCCCGGTCCGGGAAGATCCCACATGCAGCGGAGCGGCTGGGCCCGTGAACAATGGCCGCTGAGCCTGTGCGTCCGGAGCCTGCGCTCCGCAACGGGAGAGGCCACAACAGTGAGAGGCCCACGTACCGCAAAAGAAAAAAAAAAAAGGAAGTAGTGTTTAGTCCAATTTAACTTAGGATTTTTTTTATGATATTGAGAAATTACTGGAATGTTCTCAAGTTATATGGAACAAAATACACTAGTAATTCCTAGTAAAAACCAGTTTGAAGACTGATATATGAACATAAACATCGTAAAATTATTTCTAGGCCTCTTATCATCCCAGCTTAAATATTCCAAAAACCTTCCATTTTTTTCCTAGCTTGATTTCCAGATATTCTGTGCCAAGTATATTTGAATTCAACTGTGGCTAGTCCATTATGCCATGATCAGAATAGTTTTATCATCTTTATCAGTTTGAAAGATGCACTTCACACATTGGAAATAGTTTTTCACAGGTAGATTTCACACCTAGTTACTCCAAAGAGAATTGACATATGGTAGAGATGGTTTTTTTTTAATGCACAAGCTGCTTAAAATAGAGATTAGTAGAAAGTTCAACTTGATAATTATAAAATACAGAAGATTAAATCAACTAAATAAAAAGAATTAAAATACAAAGAGAAAGCACAGTCACCCTTACCCTGCAATACTTCTTTTAATACTCTCAATTACACATCATGAACAATTACCCACTCAGTAAAATCTTTTTTTTTCCATTTTGATATGGCCACATATTACCTTTAACAAAAAGAATTAAAAATAAAAAGCATTTTTCCCTTTAGTTGTAAAGCATTTTCTACTTAAACTGCCTCCATTTCTTAAGTATTTTAGTTGCCTAGGAAACATACAAAGGATTTTCTGCAATAGCAGGGATCCATTTAACCACCAAATTCCCTCTGTAAGCCTGGCTCATCATTTCTATATTGCAGAAGTCTTCAACAGAGCACTTGACTGCAGGCAACTGGCTTGCTACCATATCACACTTTCATTCTAATAAAACGTGCCAAACAGATTTTCAGAGAGTTAAAGCACAGGGTTGTGGTCCTTACAGTATGATCCATAGTATCATTTCCTTGGGATTCTAAAGTTTGAGAAGGAGTATCTATTTTCAGATGTTAATCTAATCTATTATCTGCTACAAAAGATCACACATTAACACTGGAGAGACCACTTTATTCTTGTCTTAATTTTTTTAAGCACATTAACTCTTTTAGGAAACTAGGATACCATTTATAACATACAAAGTGGTCTTCTACAGATTTGTTAGCTCTGTTTGATATCAGTATAGCATTGGTATAGAGGAAAAACTACAGATTTCAGGTCATACAGAGGGATTTATTACAGCAGCTAGATTGCCAGTGGAGGTGTGGTGGGAAAAACAATCTCTGTTGCTTCCAGGTTCTCCCATCTAGATAATGATAAAAAATAAGATCTAAATCCAAAGGTCACTGTGATAGATCTAATTTATATAAAATTATCCCTTCTACGTTTCTTATCTCAGGGAATAATGCCACCATCTTTCTCATTCACAAGTAAGAAACCTAAAATTTTCTTGTCCTCTCCCTCTCTCTGTCCTTCACATCCAGTAAGTCACTTAATCTCTCTACATCACAGCCACTGTCACTGTCATTTCCAAAACTGATATTTATTTGGTCTCCAAGTCTCAGTTTGGGCTGCTTTAGTTCTCAACAATGATGCCAGACTGATCTTTCTAATACCTTTCTGACACTGTCATTTAATTTCAGCAACTCCACATAAATCTTCACATTTCGAATAAGACATTCAAAGCCCTTATCTCCCAAGCTCTTGGTGTGTTCTTGTTTGTAAACTAAGTAATACAAACACATCGATCTAGCCACACTGAGTTATTTCTAGTTACCTTAATATTCTATGCTTTACTTTTTATTTTAGTGTCTCTGCACTGGAATGTCTACCTGGAACTTTTAGATTCCAGAAGGACTGACTAGCCATTACCCATTTTTGTTTCCGCAACTGAAATATCAATTGATCTATGAAGAATTCTTGAACCACAATCTGAACTGGGTATTGCTGCTTTCATGAAGTAAGACAGGTTAAGACAAGGTTATTATTCATTCACTGTTATATGCCCATGACTAGTTTCCATGAGACAGATATTAAGCACTTAATTTGCTTAAGATAAATTTCTTTACCATCATACCAGTATATATAATAGAAGGGGGGGTCTCCTATTAAAACAAAATGGAAACAAACATGTCTAGGAAAGTTGGTAGGACAGGCAACACTAAGATACCTATTTCTATCCATAGATTAGCTTAAAAAAACAGAATGGCATTTGTCAAGGATGATGGTCCCTGCACAAAATGCCAAGCACTTATAATGAGGCTATTTTTTTTTTTTTTTTTTAGAAGCATCTGAAAGGATCTGTCCTGGGCCCCTGGTATGCAGCTGTGGTATGGAGTGGAGAAAGGAATCTTCTCTCCACTTCTCCCAGGGATGTTGAGAGTTTGAATATGTTGGAGACGGCAGATGACAGTAATATTTGAATTACTACTAGTATACAATCACATTTGAATTCACAGGCTGGTGATGTCTCAAGTCATTATATATAATTTTAAATAACACTTATACAAAGAGGGTGTATGTAAACATACTGTGAACATGTTCACTAAGCTTGCATTTATATTTAGTTACTTTACAAATGATAAAAACTGAACTTTCTAGTATTGGCTACCAGGCCTTATCAATCTAAATATGCTCTCTTTGTTCAGTTATTTTTGAAGATATTCCTATCAGGTAAAAAGTCTCTTAGTGTCATTTTTAGAACATTAGTCAAAATAAAGGAACACATATTCCTGATAACTAAGCAATTTTAGGTGAAAGAGAACATTGTTCATTAAATTTACTTTTATTAGGTAATATGCATATGCTCATGCCCTAATTTTCTTGTCCCATTTATAAGGCATCTCAGGGGATGTGACTACATCTCATGCCTCCTTTACTCCTTTCTTCTATCGTTCCTTGACACAATAAATACCATGTAAATGATATTACTGAGAAGGCTTACTTACACTTCACTAGGGGGACTAAGTTTTTGGAACACAATTCAGTCTACATCTTCAGCTTTTATCATTTTAACTCACTTTTCTTTCGTTAGTCACATTGAAAATGGATGACATCAGATGATCAAAGTACAGTATTAACAAAGTTGAAGTACTGAATATGTTTCACCTGCACTATTTTTGAATCACAATTCACTGCAAATGACAAGACAAAAATCTTTATTAGTAAGATTCGGGGACACAGTCTTCCTATAGACCTTGAAAGATACATAGGCATTCACCTGTCTTGCTCTAACTGGTAGTTAGTATAATAGAAAGGATTGTACAGGAAGAGTTCACATCAGCTGTTATCATTTTGGAAATGAGAAAATCAATAAATAATAATTATAGTATAAACAAAAGGGAGACTTTATTTCCCTTAAGAATATTAAGCATGGGTTTAATCTACCAAGAAGGTTTTAAAATATCATTTCAAAACCTCTATTACAGAGGGCTGGAATCATTCTTATTATTCTGAACCAGATGATTTCCCAGTATTCCTTACAGCTTTTTCATTCTATGTGCTAAAAAAGATACAAACAAAATGCTAATGAAATCAAGAATACATATTTTGAAGTCTTTTGAAATTTATGTGGAAGTACAGTTTTAAAGAAAATATCAAGAACTTTACATCCCTATAAATTTAAAAGGTGGAAAAGATTGCCCTAATCCTAGTCAACAGAATAAAGAACCTCACAGTTTGCCGAAAAAAAATGAGAATTAAGAACAAAAGTTAGAGAAATTAGCAAAAGAATAGTGTAAATAAATAAGAGAGTTTATCAAAGTAAGGTTTAAAAGCAAAACCCATGTAAGCCTTCATGATACAAATTTATAAGCTTTGAAAAAAATGTCCAAATGGTCTCTAAATTCATCAGAAAAAGGACTACTTCTCCTTAAAGGGTAAACTACAACTTTTAAAATTTTCCGAAGGATAAAATTCTTTTATCGAAGTGTTAAATTGCTCTTTGTATTTCTTAAACCATAATTTACACTTTTATTCTAAATCCTAAATATGGACTCTCCCTGGATTTTTAATATCAATCTTGACCAAAGATCCACTTTATTGGCTTTTCTACTCCCTGTTTATAATGTAGACAGCTCCCAATGCTATTTTTCCTTCCTCCACCATGATAGCTCACCAGTTCTAATCTTATGGGTTGATTTTCAACCTTGCACAGTCCCTTCTCACATATCTACACACTGGAATATCAAGTGCTCTTCAAAATTAACCACAAATACCATTTTCTCCAAAATGGTCGTCACTCCAGCCACAAGTGGGTTAATTCTCTCTCTCTCTCTCTCTTTTAAAAACATTCTCTGTGCTTCTCACTATCAAAATATAATACTTCTCTTATGTTCTTGTAATATATGTGTTTGTTTCTGAGTGTATATATATCTTATCTTTTCCACTAAACTTTAAACTCCTTAAGAAGAATTAGACTCTAGTTAATAGTTATGTCCTCCTGTAGCCTTTAGCATGTGTTCTTCACAGAGGGATGCTCAGATATATCTGTGAATGATGGAAACATAATATATCTCATTCATTTATTCAGTAAATGTTTATCTATATGCTGAAGGAGCAAGAAAAAAGAGTAAACATTTCAGGGACTGTTAACATAAGTAAGTTAGAAGAATACAAGCTTGCATTCAATGTCTCTTTTTTTCCCTAAAATAAAGGGATATCATTATTGCATAATATGGAGGGTATTTTTTTTTTTTTGTCAGAGAAACCTGGCTTCCACTTAAATGCTACGTGGTGTTGAGCAAATTAATCTCTCTGAGCTTCAGTTCGTTCACTTATAAAACAGAGATAATACTTATAGTTCATTATAAAGGGCAAACGGCAACTCTATGAGAAGTGTTCAGCTTAGTCTTTGATACACAGATGTTTATAAAAGGATAAACATGAGATTCTCTTGTGGGGGATTGAGAGATGGACAATAATGTTTGTTTTCTTTAAAGTAAAGCTTAGAACACTACATCTTACGATTACAATAGAAAATTAAGTTTTTATACATAAAAAAATGGCAGGGTGGGCTTCCCTGGTGGCGCAGTGGTTGCGCGTCCGCCTGCCGATGCAGGGGAACCGGGTTTGCGCCCCGGTCTGGGAGGATCCCGCATGCCGCGGAGCGGCTGGGCCCGTGAGCCATGGCCGCTGAGCCTGCGCGTCCGGGGCCTGTGCTCCGCAACGGGAGAGGCCACAACAGAGGGAGGCCCGCATACCACAAAAAAAAAAAAAAAAAGTGGCAGGGAGACCACATATTCCATCTTCTTAAAATAGTATTTTTTAAATATAATTATCTATCTATTAAGTCAGCATACCTCTTTACCTTTGGAGCCCTTTTAATTTTTTCTTTGAAGGAGATAAAAGTAAAGTGACCTAATTTTTGAAATATATATTTTAATTTAAAAACCTGAAGTACGACGTTCAATCATTTAGCAAGAAGTTTTCATTATGCAGAATTTTAAATATATTGTATATGATTAATCAATGGAGACAAGCTAAGATCCAAGTTTTATAATGAGCCTATATTTCTGACTTACCCTGGGTGTGGAGCCCACAAACACAGACATGTAAAGAGACATTACTTACCCCAAATAGAAATATTTTCCTGTAGAAAAAGGGTTTCCCCCACCTCACATTGCTATAGAGTGGACATATTTGTCTTCTGGTTTCTTTATTTTTCAGCCTAACTGGTATCCTGGGGAAAATCCCTTTTCCTATGTCTGCCTCTCCCCTCATCAGAAACCTACATCATAAAGGGGTGAAGGTGTGACTAAGGTCTGGAGACAAAAAGCATTTCATTTTATTGCCCACAGGTACTGTGCACATGAAACAACTCAGAAAATCATAGGCAGGAACCAAGGTCACACTACTGGAAGGAATAGAATTTTTCTTTCCCTGAATGGTAGCCACCTTGCTGCCTTTTAGCACTTAACAATAAAGACTTAATACAAGAAAAGAGAGACAAAGGAAGAAGAAAGGAGACAGATACTTCTGTTGTAGGCAGAAAAATGGATTCCCAAAGATATCCACATTGAAATCCCTGGAACCTGTGGATATTTTATGTTACCTGTAGAAGGGATCAAGGTGGAATCAAGGTTGACCTTAAGATATAGAGATTATCCTTGTGGACTCAATACAATCAGAAGGGTCCTTAAAAGTAAGAAGAGGGCTGTAGGAGAGTCTGTGCCAGAGTTATACAAGGTCAGAAAAGACTCCACCAGCCATTGCTGGTTTTGAAGACGGAAGGGAGCCACAAGCTAAGGAATGTGAATGGCCTCCAGAAACTGGAAAAGGCAACAAGAAAAAAAAAAAAGATTCTTCCCAAGAGCCTCCAGAAAGGAATGCAGCCCTGCCCAGTGAGACCCATTTCAGACTTCTGACTCCAGAAATGTAAGATAATAAATCTGTCTTGTTTTAAGCCACTAAGTGTGTGGTCATTTATTACAGCAGCAAGAGGAAACACAGTACTTCAACTCTTTGTATAAAGTTTTCAATAATGCCTACAGTCTTTTCAGTGGCATGAGCCATACGTTTATTATTTCTTTTATCTTTGTATGGTTGGTATCTTGTAGTTTACCCAGTTAGGCACTATGGCTAAATGTGTGTTAAGGAGAAAGTTTTACTGGGGAAACATACATCCCAGGATTCAGTCAGACCAGAAGGCGTGGGTTCCCTTATTCTCATTAACTTTCCAATGTGAGGCTTACTGGGGCCGGCTGGGCACATAGTAAGACTAGGTGTTCCAGGGAGGAACCTGGCCTCATCTCATCTCCCTGGGAATTGATACTGAAGATCAGAGTAACCAGGCCTTCTCCTCTTGCTGATCCCTCAGTAGTAAACTTCTCCAGTAAAGCCTATTACTTTGACCATTCTTTGCATTATTGTACAATTCACCCTGAGTCTTCGCAAACAACAGGTGGACACCTCAAAAGGACTCACCTCGCCTGACATCTTCACATTTGAGACCATTTCTGTCATTTCCAGCCGAGCCATTTGATGAATATCTGATACCTGATGAATACAGTAATAAAAGGATTTTGTCTTCTTCCTATAATTCTCTTAGGCATTGATCCTAAATTCTCTGGAGATTTCATTTATTCATTCACTCTTCCAGGCAACACACTTCGCTAAGCCCATGATTATAATCTAGATGCTGAAAACGTAAATATAAAGAAGATATCATATATCTCCCCAAGGAGTTCATGGATTAATAGGACAAATGGGAAAATAAGCAGAAATTACAATGCAATATGATATGTTCTCTAAGATAAGTATTTGTAAGGTAAGAGAATAGGAAGATAACAGAGAGAAGCATGATTAAAAGACTCATAGATATTAGCTGTATTTAGAATCTGGACTCAACTATAATGATTCTTTTCCCAAATGGGAAGGAAGAACATCCTGAGATAAAATGATTAGTAAAAAACAAGCTTCCTGACTACAGAATACATGTCTGCATTTCTTGGCAGGAAGAACGACTAAATATGTCAACTCAAGTGCAAAGGCTTGACTATAGTAGGTGCTTAAAGAATACTTGTGGAATGAATGTCTAAATGGATAATTAGCAAAAAATAGCTGATGGTGCCTAAAGTATGTTACTAATTGTCACCACCAATAAAGTGAAGTAATTTATAATTATAGTTAGAAAAAATTATTGTATTGAATTTAGTTTTGACAAATAGCAGCTTAAATAGTGACAAAAAGAAATTGGAGGCTTTACGGTTAAGAAAATTGGCTTTAGATACCAGCCAGCCTGGGTTAGAGTCTTGACTGTTCTCCTTATTGGCCACTGTGACCTTGGCCAGGTTACTTACCCATCCTAAATTTGTTTCCTCCTAACAGGCTAAATAACTTTGGAGCCTATTATTTTGAAAATCTGATGATTAAAGGAAGTAATATATTTGAAATGCTTAGCAGAGAGCCTAGAATTTAGTAAGAACTCAATAAGTGTTTGCTCTAATAATAACTAATAATAAATATCCATATGAAAATAACTTTTAAACATCAAGTGAGACTGTTACAGAAGTTGAAAGATTTAATCTGGTAAATATTAACTATAACATAACTATTTTTATAAGAGATACCATTGGTGTAATCATTTATTGTGATTTTGGCCCATATGTCTATGTCAGAGAAATGGAATATGGCCAAGGATTTTTAAGTAATTGTGTAAAATTGCTCCTGTTATGTAAAATTAATTGAGGGCTTGCTCCAGCAGCTGTTATGTGTACACAGAGGCTGCAAACCCTATTAAACAGAGTGATAACCATATAATCATGTTTTTCACATAACATTTTGTGCTAGCTATCACAATTAAAGGTTTACAAATAACAGTGACTTGCTTAAATATTATTGACACAATTAGATTCTCCCAGTATGTGAATTACTCCCTCGAAATAGATCCGGAATTTTGGAAATTAGATGATCTCTATTTTAATACTATTTTAATATAACATTACCAACTATTTTTCAAAACATCCAGTTCAACTGAGATCTATCCAAGTTAAACATCTGCACTGGCCAAATCTACAAAGAACATTTTGGCATCACCCTTAGCTGTTTCCTTTATCACAGTCAAGAACTCTTCTACAAACACTTACATCATGTTGTATAATGGACAAAATATTTCATATATGCTATGTAATATGTTCTGACTGGATTTGCTTATCTCTGTAGTACAGATAAAAGTTGTTAACATTGAGATGGTTAAAGACTTACACCTAACATCATAGCGTATACCCTCAGAATCTCATTTGACTTTGCAACCTTGACTTTCTCCACATCATACATCGTCTCCACCTCCACATCACTAGAATCAATACACCACAAAATACCTTGCAGAATCATATGTTCACATTAGTTTTTTAGTTTCCCCATCTAACTTTAAATTGTGGCAGTCATCTGTTTCAGATCCTTTTTTGTCTAATCTCATTTGACTTTGGGAACACCTTCTTTGGAAGAAGAAAACAGGTGGAGCTTACAATTGCTGACAGGGGCTACTTTGATCTAATGATTGCGATATTAATTTAGAGGATCCATAGATTTTGTAGTCAATGCACAGCCAATATTTAATGAGCTTGAGTTAATTATCTTTTTTCCCTTTAGATAATTTTTATGTGGCTCACAATTACAATTAAATTTTAGATAAATTAACCTTCAGGAGCAAACCTGGAAAATATAATAAATTTATAATAAATATATTTATATTATTTATATTATATTTATATTATATTATTTATTTATTAAATATAATAAATATAGTTCTACCTGTAAGGGACACTTCTATATAGTATAGCTTAAATACAGAATAATTTCATATCTATTATTTCATGTTCTGCCCCTACATTTGATTATCTCTGCATTACAGATAAGGAAATCAACATTTACAATAGTTATAAGACTTATACCCAAAATCATAGAATGTGGTCTTAAGACTCTGTCAAATCCTTGAGTTTCACCACATTGTCTCCACTTCATTATAATCAATATATCATATCCTGACATATTTGAAATCAGGTTACACCCAGCTGATGAGAGCAGCCTCATCTCTTATTCCCTGGATTGACCTGTGAAAACTTTGGTTACCTGGGTGGGTAAAGCAGTTAAAGAACACCCTTCACAGAAAACTGTTAAAAGGAGGCTTATCTCTGCCTAAGGATTTGCCAAAACAGTAGGCATCTTCTAGAGAATGCAAACACTGTGTATGAAACCCAAGGTAATCTCAGCAGAGTGATGAGTGTTTGACCATGAAGCTTAAGGGAATTCCTTGAAGGAATAATAATTAAATAGTATTTATTTTTGACCATGATCTCTGAGATGAGAAAAGAATTTTCTATTCAGGGTAGGGAAATAAGTGCTAGAGAGGGGCTCCTGGGACTAAACGCTTACTTGCAAGAATACAGCAAATTTCTTGGAGTAGACTTGTTCCTCAGGCTTCCTTTTATCTAATTTATTCACATGATACATGTCTGCAGGCTCTAGACATAAATCTAAAATTAAATATTTTGCTAAGGGATTTAGCATGGATCTTGATATAGGTTTTCAGGCTTAAAAATAGACAACCAGGGGCTTCCCTGGTGGCGCGGTGGTTGCGCGTCCGCCTGCCGATGCAGGGGAAGGAGCCTATGCTCCGCGGCGGGAGAGGCCACAGCAGAGGGAGGCCCGCATACCACAAAAAAAAAAAAAAAAAAAAAAAAAAAAAAAAATAGACAACCAAATTTCCCAAGGCATTATAAAATTATTGGTAGACTATCAATATCTGTCAATGCCTCCAGCCAAAGGCCACCAGGAATACTATAGTTGAACAAAGTTTGGTTTATTGCCTCTGCAATGGAGGAGAACGCTCTCCATGGGGAACTGTGGGTTTTTTCATAAGAGGCTGTTAGAAAAGACTTACGGTGTCAGGGTTTGTGTTAAATTATTTGGAGAAAGGTTAAAGAAAGTAATCTTTTCTCTAGATTGAATGTAGCCAGAAAGCAGGGGTAATTCTACTATTAGGTAGCTTAATAAAATTCTTATCTGAAGACAGAAGGTAAAAAGCAAGACTAAAACTGTGGTAAAGTGACAACAGAGCAGGATTGGGGAACATTTGGTCATTTTTGTGATTTAGACAATATTCATGTATTTATCTGCATTTGTATCTGATTACAGAATGTTCTTGCATTTGTCTTGACGCATCATAATCATAGAATGATCTAATGTACTGTGGGTCTTCTGTTACATTGTTGACGTTCAACATGAGGACATCATTATCTAGCCTTGAATGTCAGGAAACTCCAAGTAAGGTATAGCTGATAGTACCAGGGCCATTCCCTTCTCTCATGGGCTGCTTCTTTTTTTTCCCCCAGCTAGGACAGTTATGAACACCTGTACAGTCAATAGCAAATCCTTGTGAGCAAGTACTTTAAAATATATCCTGAATCTAACCATTTCTCAAAACTTTCATTCTACAACCCTCATCCAAGTCAACATTATTAACTACCTGGATTCTGCTTCTACAGGATTTTTCTGTCCCCTAAAGTTTTGTCACTACTTAGCAGCCAGAGTGATCTCTTCCAATGTAAATCAGACCATGTAACTCTCCTATGCACAGATTCCAGTGGCTTCCCATCACCCTCTCAGGCCAGTATCCAAAGCCTTCACCATGATCTCGCTTGGCTATTTCTCGGATATTTTTCACTGCCACACGTGCTATCTTGATTTTTTGTACTTGCTGTATCCTTTATCAAGAATGCTTTTTTCTCCAGGTCACCAGAAGGCTCACACTCATATTTCATTCAGGTCTTTATTCAGATCATCACCTGTTGGAGAAGCCTTCCTTAAACACTATTCTCTTTGCTTTTTATTTTCTCCACTATTTTTTTTCTTTTTCTTCTTCTTCTTCATAGTATTTTTTCACTACTGGATATATATTATTTATTTGGATATCTGTTTATTTTCTGTCTCCTCTTCTAAAATCCAAATTCCATGAGGCTTAGAACTACAATTATTTCACCACTGTCAAAATAAGCTCTGTATCCTCAGAGCTTAGAACATTTTCTAACACATAGTACAGGTTTGATCATGGATAAAGTCTATATCCAGAGTATGCATTTAGTCACTAGCCACGAAAGGAGCAGGTTAATTCTATGATTAGGTGGTATTATATTGAACCATAAAAAACAGCTGTTTCTGAAAGTCAAGATGTTTAAATAATGGCCATTTTATATCACCTCAATAGATAAAAACTCCCCCCATTACTGTGATGTAGGGCAGTCAGCCCTACACTGAAACAGGCCAACTTGAGCAATAAAATCTCTACTGTATGAAATGTACACCAGTCATGCTTTTATTCATTACTTCATTTAATGAACACTTATTTAGAATTTATCACCTCTGCCCTTTATAAGATGCAGTGAATACAGGGATAAACAAAGAAAAATTCTTCCTTCAAATAATACACTGAGGGAAGATAGATACAAAAGATAAAACAGAATGAGAATGGCCTCATGGAGTTACAGAAAGTATTGTATGGTAGTCCAGTGAAGGGCACTCTGAATTCATCCAGGATGTGATACCTAATTTGAGGCTTTATGAATGAGTTAGGAGTTCACCTACGACTCAGGGATTGGAAGAGAGCCATTCAGGTGGACGGGCAAATCCTGGCTATTTGAGAGAGCATATTTTGTTTGGGAAGTATGGACATTTCCTGGAATAGAAAGAATGGAGCAGTTTCCTGAGGCCTTTAGCAGAGGAACAGGCAGGACCTGGTGTATAATACAGTGATCCTTCACAGTGAGGTCTGCTGGATTCTGAGTCCTCAAAGTAGCAGAGCAAGCAGTTTGGGAGCTTTAGGAGTTTGGGTCTTCCACTGTAAGTCACATACCAGCTGCATCAATGTTCTCACCCTTTAGCCTTCCCAACAGGGTTTGTAGTTTACAATATGACATACATCATCCTTGGAAATCTACTGTTCTATCTTTATGCCTAATATACTAATTATAAAACATTTAAGTTTGAAGATCTTTGATATAAAATCCCCATGATGAAGCATTACAGAGAATGGATATGATCGCTAGTAAAATGTGTGAAAGAAGAAATAATTTTTTTTTTTTTTTTTTTAGCCAGAACTACAGAGATCAGAAGCTGTGTATGTGCATATACTTCTTATGATCTATGTCATAATGAGGTTAACAAATTAGGTCCATTTTCTTCCGGGTCCTGATTTGTATTCATTACACTGGTTTCCCTTTGATGTCAAAGAAAATGCAAAAGGGAAAGAGAAACGGTTAAGTCAGTTTCATAAGTTCCTTTTGTTTATTTCTGTGTTTTTTAAGCACCAGCACAGGTTGAGATTTATAAACAGAGCTTAATCAATATTGTTGCTTTCAGCAGCCCTTCCTACTAATGCTTTATCTTACTAAGTAGTTCATGAACTGATGATTTTACAGAATTCTCTGGGATTAAGAATTTAGGCAGATGTTAAACTGTACTTATTTAGACGTATTATTTTTATTATTTACATCATCAATTTCTTTCCTGATTAGCAGTATGTTTTCATGTTCATTTTTTTTTCATAGCTACAATACAAAACTAAAATGTTTTGAAGATATAAAACATGTAGTTAAAGAGATGCAGGTTTTTCATATACATTTGTTTTGGCAAAGGAGGTAGGCCTTGATGGTGACATAGCTAAAGGTTGAATAAGCTGTTTCCAGGGGTTTGATTAATTGAGCTACAAACTCTGACCTATTTAATAAACCATACAAAATAGGAAAAATTTTATTGGCCATATTTCCTAGTTAATTCACTCTTTACCACAGTCCCTTTTTTCATTAATATTCCAATCATGGAATTTTAATTTATTTTCTTCACTGTTTCCAGAGCATTTATTATGAGTAAAAATCTGATAATTCCATCTGGCTAGAGCATACCCTTGAATAGATGTTCGTCTGTTAATCTGTCTTATGTACAATTCTCATTTCTTTCAACATAGCATCTACTGAAAATTTGAAAGCCAGGTTTAGTTAATTAGTTACAATTTAAGTTTTCAATAACTGACTCAACTTTCTACCCTGAATAACTGGACAACAAATGAATACTTTTTTTCTCCTTAGTTAAGAGTATACAAAAGACTAATACTAGTACCTAGTAACTGTAAAATCTTGTCAAAGTCATCTAACACCTCTGAGCATCACTTCCCTCATCAGTAGAACAAATTGCCACGTGAATCAAATGAGACTGCATACAACAGAATGAGCACCATGAACCATCATGACACAAATTTCCAAACCCAGAGAGCCTGTCCAACAGTTCCCTGAATAAGTAAAACACCACCTAAAAATATCACAGTATCAAGTGATAAATAACCTTTATCAAAATAGCCTTTTGTGACACCTAAGGAACAATTTTATTTAGCTTTTAAAAAAATAAATATATAATTATTTAACATAAATAAAAAGTTTGATTGACTTAATGTTAGTTAAACATAAAAAGATTGACAATACAGATTGTTCAAAAAATTAAATTAAAAACATGAGAGACATAGAACATTTTAGGTATTAAGAAGATTATTCCAGGGAGCCGCGGAGGAGAACGCAGTCACAGGGGTGTGGAGGGCAAAGCAGAGAGATTCCGCAGAGGATCGGTGCCGACCAGCACTCACCAGCCCGAGAGGCTTGTCTGCTCACCCGCCGGGACGGGCAGGGCTGGGAGCTGAGCCTCGGGCTTCAGTCGGATCCCAGGGAAAGGTCTGGAGTTGGCAGAGTGAAAACAGCCTGAAGGGGCTAGGGCGCCATGGCTAGCCGGGAGGGAGTCCGGTTGAAGTCTGGAGCTGCCGAAGAGGCAAGAGACCTTTTCTTCCCTCTTTGCTTCCTGGTGCGCGAGGAGAGGGGTTTAAGCGCGCCGTTTAAAGGAGCTCCAGAAACGGGCGCGGAGCTACCGAAGAGACAAGAGACTTTTTCTTGGCTCTTTGTCTCATGGTGCGAGAGGAAAGGGGATTAAGCGCACGGCGTAAAGGAGCTCCAGAAACGGGCGCAGAGCTGCCGAAGAGACAGGAGACTTTTTCTTGCCTCTTTGCTTCCTGGGGCGCGAAGAGAGGGGATTAAGGGCACCGCGTAAAGGAGCTCAAGAAACGGGCGCGAGCCGCGGCTATCAGCGCGGACAGCAGAGACGGGTGTGGGACGCTAGGGTTGCTGCTACTGCCACCAAGAGGCCTGTGTGCAAGCACAGGTCACTCTCCACACCGCCCCTCCCGGGAGCCCGTGCAGCCCGCCACTGCCGGGGCCCCGTGATCCAGGGACAGCTTCCCCGGGAGAACGCGCGGTGCGCCTCGGGCCGGTGCAGCGTCACGCCGGCCTCTGCCTCCGCAAGCTCGCCCCGCATCCGTGCCCCTCCCTCCCCCCGGCCTGTGCCAGAGCCCCCGAATCAGCTGCTCCTTTAACCCCGTCCTGTCTGAGCAAAGGGCAGACGCCCTCGGACGACCTACACGCAAAGGCGGGGCCAAGTCCAAAGCTGAACTCCAGGAGCTGTGCGAACAAAGAGGAGAGGGGGAGGTCTCTCCCAGCAGCCTCAAAAGCAGTGAATAAAAGCTCCACAATCAACTTGAAGTGCCCTGCATCTGTGGAAAACCTGAATAGACAGCGAAATATCCCAAGTTGAGGAGGTGCACTTTGGTAGCAAGATATACTATTATTTTCCCCTTTTTTCTTTTTGTGAGTGTGTATGTGTGTGCTGCTGTGTGAGATTTTATCTGTATAGCTTTGTTTTCACCATTTGTCCTAGGGTTAGACTGACCCGTTTTTTTTTTTTTTAACACAAATTTTTCTTCTTAATAATTATTTTTATTTTAATAACTATATTTTATCCTACTTTATTTTGTCTTCTCCCTTTCTTCCTTTCTTCCCTCCTTTCTTCCCTACTTCCCTCCTTTCTTCCCTACTTCCTTCATTTCTTCCTTCCTTCCTGCCTTCCTTCCTGCCTTCCTTCCTCCCTTCCATCCTTCCTTTCTTCCTCCCCTCCTTCCTCTCCTCCTTCCTTCCTTTCTTCCTCCCTCCCTTCCTTTCTTCCTTTCTTCCTTCCCTCCCTCCTTCCTTCCTTCCTTTCTTTCCTTTCTATTTTTTCTCCCTTTTATTTTGAGCCGTGTGGATTAAAGGCTCTTGGTGCTCCAGCCAGGCATCAGGGCTGTGTCTCTGAGGTGGGAGAACAAACCTCAGAACACTGGTCCACAAGAGACCCCCCAGCTACAGGCAATATCAAACGGCGAAAATCTCCCAGAGATCTCCATCTCAACACCAAGACCCAGCCTCACTCAAGGACCAGCAACGAACAGTGCTGGACACCCTATGCCCAACAAAGAGCAAGACA